>NC_133429.1:4990156-5207656 GCF_011762505.2 Arvicanthis niloticus | reverse complement strand
GGACATTTAGGTTGTGTCCAATTTTTGGCTATTATGAATAAAGCTGCTATGAACATAGTTGCATGAACAAGTGTCTTTGTGGGATGTTGGAGCATTTTTTTTTGGATATATGCCCAGGAGTTGTATAGCTGGATCCTGAGGTAGAACTATTCCCAGTTTTCTGAGGAACCGCCAAATTGATTTCCAAAGTGATTGTAAAAGTTTGCACTTCCACCAGCAATGAAGAAGTGTTCCCCTTGCTTCATATCCTCGACAGCATGTGCTATCTCTTGTGTTTTTTTATATTAGCCATTCTGATGGACCCTTGGGGGCTCTCAGAGTCTGAACCACCAACCAAAGAACATACATGGACTGGACCTAGGCTTCCCCACACATATGTAGCAGATATGTAGCTTAGTCTTGATGTATGTCCCCCCAAACTGGAACAGGGCCATCCCAAAAGCTGTTACTTGTATGTGGGATATGTTCTTCTAGCTAGCTGCCTTATCTGGCTTTAGTGGGAGAGGAAGCACCTAGCCTTGTAGAGACTTGAAGTGCCAGGATGGGGGAAACCCAAGAGGGCTCCCACTGGCTCAGAGGATAAGGGGAGTGGGGAATGAGACAAGGATTGTAGGAGGGCGACCAGGAGGGGGCAGTGAACAGATGTAAAGTGAATAATTAAAAAATTAAATTAAAAAAAAAAGAAAAAAAGAATGAAACATCCCCAGGCTGGTCAGGATGAATTGGACAAGCTCAGAATTGGTCTAGTTCTAGGATGAAGATGTGGGGTGTTTTAGAGAGATCTATCACACTCAAGTCTAGAAGAAAGTTGGTGTTCTGATGAATGTGGATGGTGTCTCAGTAATATGGACTGAATTGTACATAAACCTGCTTCATAGAAAGGCTTGCTTGCTACCTGCATGGTGTGCAATACAATTTGGCATGAGCTTGAATAAAAACTTGGTATGTACAAAGGCCATTTGAGAGCATATTGAGTGGCCTGCCTCCTGTTCCTCCCTCCCTCCCTCCCTCCCTCCCTCCCTCCCTCCCTCCCTCCCTCTCTCCCTCCTTCCCTCTCTCTCTCCCTCCCTCCCTCCCTCCCTTTCTCCTTCCCTCCCTCCCTTCCTTCCTCCCTTCCTTCCTTGTTTTTCCCATCTTCACTTCCTCTCTCTTCTTCCTTCCCTCTCTCCCTTCCTTTCTTTGTTTTTCCCTGTCTATCATGCTAGGAGGTTTGTTCCATGTATCAAATTGATGTTTTTCTGGTATGTGTTCTTTGGGATAGAATCCAAAGTTTGGCTTACACTAGGCAAATTCTGTCTCAGCTTCATATCTACCCCTGTTTCAGTGTTTCTCCAATGTTTCAGGGTCAACTCTCATATTGAAACCCACCAAATCTAATTCCCCAGCCTCTCAAATATATTTAAAATATATTTATCTGAAAGGTTTTTCGCAGTCAAGAAAATGGTATCATGCTCACTCCCCAGTTTCATCAAGGAAAGTCATTCTGGTATGAGACCTTTTTTCCTCCTAATAATTCCTGGATAGAATCAGGGCTTTACCGAAGCCTCACTGTAGAGCCGCACCCCCAGATGCTCGCTGTGAACTCTAGGAAGGCACTCCACCACCAAGAGACACCTCTGGACTCTTTGTGGAGAATTCTCAGCAGGTGCTGAATCTACTGAACCTTGACATACCCTTGAGTTAAGAATTTCTAATATAGCCGGGTGGTGGTGGCGCACGCCTTTAATCCCAGCACTTGGGAGGCAGAGGCAGGTGGATTTCTGAGTTCGAGGCCAGCCTGGTCTACAGAGTGAGTTCCAGGACAGCCAGGGCTACACAGAGAAACCCTGTCTCGAAAAACAAAACAAAAAAAAAAAAAAAAAAAAAAAAAAAAGAATTTCTAATATAGTTCGTTTCTTATGTTTTACAAGTGAGGAAAGAGACACAAATGCCCCAAACCCTGCCCAGGCTCACATAGATAACCAGTGACAACATCGCCATCAGTCCAGTATGGCTATTTAGTTAGAATCTGATGCGCAAACTGGAAAAGAATGTAGTGTTCTTGTGCCTCATTTTTCTCATCTGTAAAATGGGGTTAATAATCCTGAGGCTGGAGCTAGTTCTCTGTGAGCAGAAAAGCAAAAGAGCCCATTATGTTCTGGAATACCAGTGAAGAAGGCTGGCACCTGGTGTGAGATGAGCAAACTGAACAGATAAGAAGAGGGAGAGGGTTCTGGGCCAGGGATGATATAGGCTGGCTTTCCCAGAGTCCCCGAAGACCTTGAGACACACATAAATCACTCTTGCTCTGTCAAGTCTCAAGACTTCTAATGCAGCTGTTTGTAACAGATTAAGTAGTTTTTGGGGCTGGAGAGATGGCTCAGTGGTTAAGAGCACTGATTGCTCTTCCATTGATTCTGAGTTCAATTCCCAGCAACCACATAGTGGCTCACAACCATCTGTAATGGGGTCTGGTGCCCTCTTCAGGTGTGTCTGAAGAGAGCAATGGTGGTGTACTCATATGGATAAAATAAATAAATAAAAATCCTAAAAAGAAAAAAAAAAGCTTTAAAAAAAAAGATACTTTTAAGATATTTTAAAAGATAGCTTTTTAAATTGTTTTATTTACATTCCAAGGGGACCCCCTTTCTTTTCCCTCCTCCAAGAGTTCTTCATCTCATCCCTCCTCCCCTTTGCTTCTGAGAGGGTGCTCCCTAGCACCCTCTAGTCCTCTCAACCCCTCTACCTCACCCCTCTCATTGAGTCTCTGTAGGATTAGGCACATCTTCTTCCACTGAGGCCAGACAAGGAAGTCCTTTGCTACATCTGTGCTATGGGCCATGGGCCAGCTTTTGTGTGGTGGCTCAGTCTCTGGGAGCTTATACCTATTGTAGGAGACTTCCGTAGAATACCTATAAACCAGGAGTTAAACAGAGACAACCAAGAAGACAGCTGCTACACCTGGTTATGACAGGCAATTTCACTGACATGGTAAAATGACAAGGGGCTCTTGTAAGTGTAAGAACAAAGAATATTAGAGACATGTGCAAGTGCAGAGGTAGCAACTCTAGCCATTAACCAAAAACTCACAGAGTCAAGCTTAGTAGGTAGCAAGGCAAAAGGGCCTGCAGCCAGCCTCAACTGGGTGGGCAGCACACCATCCCAACAGTGCACAATCCTCTCTGGTTGCTGCACAGAGCATGTGGGCCCTGGACTGGCTGAGCTGAGAGAATTAACCAACCTCACACTAGTTATCTCAGCTGCCGTCCACTCTTTGCTATGAACCTATAAAAACGATAGATAAGGAGGTTCAGTGGCTCCTCTCTCTCTCCTGGAAACTCCCATTGCTCTCAGGGCTGTGTTTCATTTTTCCTTAGTTTCTCATCTTTCCTCCATTTCTTAGTTTTCTGTAACTTTAAAAAAATTTTTTTTATTTGTTTATTTAGGGTTTTGGAGTCAGGGTCTCTCTCTATAGTTCTGGCTGACCTTTAAGTTCCTATATGGACCAGGTTGGCCTCAAACTCATAGAGATCTGCCTGACGCTGGCTCCAGAGTGCTGGAATTAAAGGAGTATACCCCTATGCTAGCTGTTAATTCTCTTTAATAATTCTGGAGTCTGCCTTGTGTACTCCCAACAGAGTCTGAATCTTTAACTTCACTGATGAGAGACAGCAAATTCGGAGGAAGAACCTCAGGTTGATCTTTGGTGACTACTGAGTGCCTGTCTCCTTAGGACTGGCAGTCAAGCACAGATAGGCTTCAAAAGGTCCCGTTAGACCCAGAAGCTGCAGTCACTGTGACTACTCTGTGGGAAGTCTGTGTAGAATAAAGCAAAACATGTAGAACTGATTTTTTAGTAAATTCGTACTTTTATCAGGCACGGTCTTTTATTTTTTTAGAGAGCATCTCCATTTGTATTGCCCATATTGCACTATACCTAAAAACAAACAAACAAACAAACAAACAAACACTTAAATTATTTTATGAGGATTTTGCTTTAATGTATGTTTGCGCACATGACAACAGGGCTTCAGATTCCATGGGTTCCCTTGGTTGTTGTCTGCTAGGAACTCAATCGGATTCTTTGGAAGAGTATTCAGTGTAGGTTCCTGTTGTTTAAAAATTGGAGACATAAATTAATTCCTCAGCCTGTGTAACTACAATGTAACTAAAATGTAAGTCTGAATTAAAGAACTTTTGCCACCTAGTGGCTCTATGGGGAACAACACAGTTTTAAAAAATTTTATTTTATTTATTTATTCTCTCATACAGTACATCCTAACCCCATCGTAATCCCTCCCTTCCTCTCAGCCACTTACAACCTCACCTCTCCCCCGGTCCATTGCTCTTCCATTTCCCTTCAGAAAAGAGCAGGCCTCCCAGTGAAATCAACGGAACTTGTCATAATGATACAAGGCGAGGCATATCTCCTGTCCATGCTGAAACAACTCAGTAGGAGAAAATAGGTTCTATAAGCAGGAGAAAGGAGCAAAGATAGTCACTGTTAGGAGCCCAGTAAAAACCCGAAGCTAAGACATCACAGAATGTACGCAGAGGGCCTGGTACAGACTCATGCAGGCTCTGCGGTTGCCACTTTAGAGTCTGTGGGCCCCGAATGAACCCTGCTTCGTTGATTCTGTGGACCATGTGTGTCTTCTCCACTCTGGTGTCTGGCTCCTACAGTCATTCCTCCCGCTCTTCCGGAAGGTTCTCCGAGCTTCACCTGAAGTTTGGTTGTTGGTCTTTGCCTCTGCCCCCATCGGCTGCCAGAGGAAGCGTCTCTGTGACAATTATGTCAGAAGTGAGTATAGGAGAATATCATTAGGAATCATTTCATTGACCTTTTTATTTTTGGGTCAGTCATGTTTGGTTCTACCCTAGGTCTCTGAGTCATCCCGTTTATGGATCCTGGCCTTCTAGGCAGTGTCATGCATGGGCTCCTTCTTGTGGTGTGGTCCTCAGGTTAGACCGGTCATTGGTTGGGCACTCCCACAAGCTCCGAGCCACCACTGCTCCAGCTCATCTTGTAGGCAGGGCAGGTTGTGGGTCGTCGATTTTTGTAGCGGGAAATAGTAAAAAAGCAATTCACTGCGATGCTGGCAATGATCCAGCAGGCAGGCTGGCCTGTTCTCATCTTTGCAGACTCTCTGACCCAGAATCCCAACATCTCTCCACCTGACTTGCTAAGTTCCCATGGCGGGTCGCTGCCAAGCCAGCCCCACGTTTCCAAATTCCCATGGTCTTTTGGGGGTGCACTTCTTACAAACTCATGCTTTACTGCAGTACCTTTCTCTCTGGAACCCAGTTGAGTCACCACGTGAAGGAAAACACCACACAAACTTACAAAATTAACGGGTAACACAATCCCTGGGTGCAGCAACTAGCATCCTAATTTGTAAGCCATTCTAAGTTAAATCCTCCAGTAGGTGATCCCAACGGATCTGCCACCTGAAATGCAGGCCTTTGCTAGCTACGTTTTGGCCTCATCATCTCCTGTCCACCAGCCAACTCTCTTCTCCTGCTTCTCTTCACCTCTCCAACTTGGAAGTCCTGCCTACTCCTCACCCAGTGATTGGTCCCCTGAAATCTTTATTCATTAGGGGAAGGTTCTGCCACAGATTTTTATAGCTGGGTTGGTGTCCCAGTCCTACCACTGGGAGTAGCTGGTGTAGGCTACTCTCATCCATTACTGGAGGTCCTCATTAGGTTCCACCTCATAGGTTGTAGGAAGTTTCCGCTGCACTAGATTTCCATATTGTCCCCTAAATGTCCACCTATTTCAGTCATCTCTCTTTGTAATCTCTCCATTCCTCCATCCCCCACTTGAGCCCTCCTATTCCCATCCTCACCTGTCTCTAGTCCACCCACAAAATCTATTCTATTTCTCCTTCCCAGGGAGATCCATATATTACCACTGAACTTCACTGGACTTCTCTTTATTTAACTTCTCTGGATCTGCAGATACCAGTATGATTATCCTTTATTTACCAGCTAATATCAATATTATATCATGTTTGTCTTTTGGGGTCTGGGTTGCTCACTAAGGATGATTTTTTTCTAGTTCCATTCATTAGCCTGTAAAATTTATGATGCCATTTTTTTTCCATAACAATTGAGTAATACTCAACTTTTACTGCTGTAAACAGACACCGTGACCAAGGCAACACTTATAAGGACAACATTAATTAGATGTTGGGCCTGGCTCACAGGTTCAGAGATTCAGTCCGGTATCATCAAGGTGAGAACATGGCAGCATCTAGGCAGGCATGGTGTAGGAGGAGCTGAGAGTTCTACATGTTCATCTGAAGGCTGCTAGCAGAATACTGACTTCCAGGAAGCTAGGATGAGGGTCTTAAAGCCCACACCCACAGTGACACACCTACTCCAACAAGGCCACACCTCCTATGCTACTCCCTGGGCCAAGCGTATACAAGCCATCACATTCCACTCCCTGGACCCTATATGCTTGTTCAAACACTTGAGTCTATGGGGGCCATACCTACCCATAGCATAATAAAAAACACTTTTAGTCTAACTTCCAAAGCCCGCATGGTGTATACCAGTCTCAACAATGTTAAAAGTACGAAGTTCAAGGTCTCGTCTGAGATTCATCCAATCACTTAACTGCAATCCCCAAAGCAAGACAGGAAACCAGCTAGGAAAACTCCAAACTCTGCATCTCCATGTCTGGTGTCAAAACAGTCTTCAGATCTCCAACTCCTTTTTTGTCCTGGCCAGCGGGGCGGTTAACTAGGATCAGAGAACTGGGGGACAAAGACATGCAAGAAACGGACAGCAAGTCTGGAAGTCTGATCAAGCTGTCAAATTTTAATTTTTCTCCCACAGGGTTATATACACAAAGAAGCAGGATATGGGGAGGGGGATGACATAGGGTCTTCTTTGTTTCTGGGGAGCACAGGTGTTCTCAGGGGGACTACAGATGTTCTCCAGAACAGGATATTGGCTAGGTGAAGAGTTCACAGGAGAAGCAGAGCAGAACAGGCCTTGTTGGAGAAAGTGTGTCATTGTAGTGGTGGATTTTGAGGTCCTATGCTGAAGATCCACCCAGTGTGGAATTTCAGATTTTTCTCCTGCCTGCCTGAGGAAGATAGGCTCCTCCTGGATGCATTTGGATCAAGATGTAGGACTCTCAGCTCCTTCTCCAGCACCATGTCTGCCTGGATGCTGCCATACTTCCCACCGTAATGATAATGGATTATACCTCTGAAACTGTGAATCAGCCCAACTAAATGTTATCCTTTATAAGAGTTGCCATGGTCATGGTGTCTCTTCAAAGCAATAAAACCCTAACTGAGACAGAAGTTGGTACCAGGGACTAGGGTATTGCTGTGATAGGCCTGACCATGTTTCTGTTGGAGGGAATGTGGATTTTGGAACTTTATGAAAGCAGTGGAAAGCTTTAAATGGGGCTTGATGGGACACAGTAATAGAAGTGTGTAAGACAGTTGTGCTGAGGTGAACTGCGGGGTCCCTGCTCTAAAGGTTTCAGAGGAGAAGAATCTTATTATGTGGTCTACAGACTGTTCTTGTGATATTTTGGTGAAAAATGTGGCTACTTTTTACCCTTGTCTGAAGAGTCTGCCTGAGGTTAAGGTAAAGAGATTTAGATTAGTTGCACTGGCAAAGGAAATTTCAAAACAACCCAATTTAGACTCTATCCTGTGGCTTACTCTTATGAGCAATGTTTTGATCAAGTGTAGCAAGCTTAGAAAGGAAAATACAAAATGTTTGGTTCAAGTATTAAAGGGACACCAGAGAGTGCAATGCAGCTAAATCCTGTGTTCAAGGATAGTAAATGAAATTAAAGGAGTAGTGAATTCAGGGCAAGATCTCATCCAGGCAAGCTCATTGTTCATGTATTTGCAATTTAATAAAGGTTAGTTATATCATGTTAGGCATTATTATTTTCATTTGAATATAAAGAGATATGATCATGTGTGGAATTGACAAGGGATGGATTGTGATCACTACTGTCCATTGTCAACTTGACTATCTGGAATGAACTATAATCCAGGACTTAGAAAGATCTTGTGAAAGGATAAAGGAAAGCTTAGGTTCAGGTATGGTGGTACATGCCTTTAATCCCAGAACTCAGGAGACAGAGACATGCAGATCTCTAAGTTCAAGGTCAGACTACAGAGCAAGTTCTAGGACAGCCAAGCTTAGGCAGTGAGGAAGTTGAAAATTAGAAAGTTGGTGACGATGTAATAGAACAAGGGGGCCATGATCTAGCCCTGGCAAGCAGCAGGACTCAGCAGTCTCAAGCATATGGCTGTGTCTTTAGAGTGAAGAGCAGGAGAAGGCACAGGGACAATTGATGCAGGTTACATGGAGCTAAGGAATTAGTGATGATTAAGAAGAGACCAGTATAACCCAGGTGAGATCTTCTGGGAAGTGTTTTCTGAGAGCACAAAGAAGCTGTGTTTCAGAGATAGACATTGTACTGGCAGCCAGACTTCATTATATGTAAGAAATTACCCAGGTAGTCCTGGTTCTGAAGGTATGAAGGGGTCATGGAGAACACCTGAGGCTTAATACAGTAAGCAGCCAAGAAAGTCCATTGGTGAAGGTGCAGTCTGAGTATCAGTTGATGGCCCAGGATTGAAGGGGTCATGCAAAGAAGTTGAGGCTTGGCACCATGAAGAAAGCCTATAAGAGGCTATTAGTGAAGCCTAGCTGCAGTGGAAGACCCCACCACACTGGAGATGCCAGTGCCGTACGATGACCACCAAGAACAGCAGCAGCAGTGGAGCCTAGAATGCTACAGAGGGCAGACATGAAAAAGTGTCCCAAGCCCAGAAGATCATGTGTAGATCCCAGATACTGGAACAAGAAACAATGACGTTGAAGTTGTCTTCCCCAAGATGATAGAGATGCTGTAGCCATAAGATAGCTGCTAAGAAAAGCTGTTAACAGGGAGTGGAACCAGCCCAAGAGAAAGAAGTGTGTGGCAGTCAACAAAGCTGAAAGGAATTGGACATCAGACGTGGAGATTCAGAGTTTGGAGTTTGCCCAGCTCAATTTTGGCCTTTCTTTTGTCCAGTCTTTTCTCACTATGATGCTTTGGAATGGTAATATATATCCTTTGATATTGGAAGTATGTGATTTTTTTTTTATTTTATAGGAGATTACAGTTAAGATATTGTATGAATCTCATAGGAGACTTAGAACTTTAGACTTTTAAACATTGTTGAGACTGTAATAGACTATGAGGTCTTTTGAAGTTGGACTAAATACATTTTCCATTATGTGGTGTGTACAAGCCTGTGGGGACCAGGGAGTGGAATGTGGTGGTTTGAATAGGTCTGGACCCCATAGACTCATGTGTTTGAATGCTTGGCCTATGGAGAGTGGCACTATTGGGAGGTGTGGCCTTGGAATAGGTGTGGCCAAAGGAGGAAATATGTCATTGTTGGGGTGGGCTTTGAGTTCTTATGCTCAAGCTCCACCCAGTGTGGAATTTCAGAGCCTCTTTCTGGCTTCCTGCTGAAGATAGTCTCCTCCTGGATGTATTTGGATCAAGATGTAGAACTCTCAGCTTCTTTTCCAGCATCATGCCTGCCTGGATGTTGCCATGCTTCCCACCATGATGACAATGGACTGAACCTCTGAAACTGTAAGTCAGTCCCAATTAAATGTTGTCCTTTATAAGAGTTGGTGTGATCATGGTGTCTCTTTACAGCAATGGAACCCTAAGATAATCTTCTTTCTAGTCTTCTTCCATCTTCTACCTACTACAATTTGTGTTGCCCATCTACTGTTAGGTATGGGGCCTGTACTGAAGTGTGGTTGACCCAAGCAAGAGTAACACCCTTAAACAAACTTGGAATCTTCTGGAAGCTGTCAAATATCAATAGTCCTCAGTGGTGAGATTTTGTGTTCACCTCCCCTGCTCCATTTTGTCTGGCTTGAGCTTATACAAACCTAGTGCATTCTTTCACAGTCATCATTGTTTTATATCTGTAACTGCTGTGTTGTGAAACATCGTTTCTTTGTAGTCATCCATCACCCTGGCTCTTACAATCTTGCTACCCAACTCTCCTTAAAGTCCCCCAGCCTTTGGAAGAAGAGATATGATATGTGCAACACAGATAGGGTTTAGTTCTCCGTTTTGTATTCTTTGTACATTGACCAAATGAGGGTCCCTGTGTTAATTGCCATCTGTTGAAAGCTTCTCTGTAGAGTGTTGAGAGATGTTCTGATCAATAGGTATAGAAATAAGTCATTAAAAGTTATATTAATACTACGTTCATGTCAGAACATGGGCCAAAAGTGGAGTTGTGTGAGATCTTCCTTCCTTCTTTCTTTTCTTCCTTCCTTCCTTCCTTCCTTCCTTCCTTCCTTCCTCCCTCCCTTCCTTCTTTCCTTCCTTCCTTTCTTCCTTTCATCTCCTCTTCCTCCTCTTCTTCCTCCTCCTCTTCCTTCTTTTTATTTGACAGGGTTTCTCTGTGTAATTCTGGTTGTCCTAGACTGCACTCTGTAGAGCAGGCTGGTCTCAAACTCAGAGATCCACCTGCCTCTGTCTTCCAAATGCTGAGACTAAAAGCTTGTGCCACTACTGACCAGTTGTGTGAGATTTTTGAGTGCTTTTGAGAAAACTCCAAGAAAATTAGACAAGAGTCTTGTGACCTCAATTTCTTCAAAACACAGAACTGTTCTTGGAACGTGCTTTTGTGTTTCCCAGATGTAGTAGATAGGACTGAATTTACTTCAGTTGTTATTCAAATGCTTCTACAGAAAAATATGTTTTGCCATGTGTAGCTTGAGCTTGTCCTTGTGATAGGACACCTTACTCAGTGATTCTTCTTAACCCTCAGACCCTCAGAGTATAAATTGCCTGGATGATGAAAGTTGGCTATTTCATGAAACTTTAGTTTGCCTCATTTTTAGGCCCTGGTCTCTCAAGTTCATACCATCACCTTGAGTGGTGAATAGGTTCATGTCATAGAATAATAGTATTAGGCCAATGACTTATCTAGGTCCAAGTTCTTTGCCTCATTAACAGTGTCAGATTGGAGTCCATCTTGTGGAGAAATGCAATCAGAAAGTGGATGGCTACTCTCATAACCAGTGGTCATTTTTTATCTGTCTACACGTGGCTTTTTATATAGGTATAGGGATCTGAACTCAGGTTCTCATGATTGGATAGTAGACATTTTACCAACTTAACTGTCTCTCCGACCCCCTTCTGTTGGTTTGAATGTATTCTTTTAGATTGTTCACAATGATGAAATCTCAACAACATGTGCATTCACCCGTAGGTTTTGACAGTTGCATAAGTATTTTATGTACTCACACAGCAAGCAAACAAAACCCCAGAATCGCTAAGATCAGTAGAACAAATGACAGCACTTGCTGGTGATGATGTGGAATAGGGGTGACACTCATACATTGCTGATGGGAGTGCAAACTTGTACAGCTACTATCGAAATAAACATGGTGGTCCCTCAGGAAGATGGGAATTAATCTATCTCAAGATCCAGCTAAACCATTTTTGGGCATATACCCAAAGGATACTTTGATCTACCACAGAGACACTCAACCATTGTTTCCTATCATTGAAAATAGATTTTTTATTGTAATGAGAACATGAGGATATAAAAAGGATGCAATAAAGATATATTTTATGAGGAAAAAGTTTGTTTTCTATAAAAGCAAAAAACTTAAAAATATGCATATTTATTTACTGTGTGCTTATTTTTTATTGTGGGTATTATTTGTATGACCCACAGACAGACATATGCAAAGGGTGAGAGATCCTAAATACTTAGGCCTAAATGAGATGTCTCTATCAAATTCTTCTTCTCAGGGATGCATGAACCCTTCAGAAGAGGAGGCAGAAAGAGTACAAGAGTCAGAGGGGATGGTGGACACAAGAAAACAAGGCCTTCTAAACTAACATAATCAAGGGTCATTCATATGAATCCACAGAGACTGAAGCGGCACCAGGTCTTCGTGGGTCTGCACCAGGTCTTATGTGTGGATATATTATGGCTTCCATCTCAGTCTTATGGAATGCCTGAGTGTGTGAATGACTGGGTCTCTGACTCTGGTGCCTTCTCTTTGGCCTCTTTCTGTTTGTTTTGTTCAATTTCAATGTGAAAGTTTCTGTTTTATCTTATTACACTTTATTATCCTTTTATCTTATTATATTTTATTATCTTCCCTTAGAAGCCAGTTTACTTTCTAATGAGAGACAGAAAGGGAGTGGATCTGAATGGGAGGAGAGGTGAGGAGGAACTAAGGAATAGAGAGAGAGAGACCACAATGAGGATATTTTATTCGAGGAAAAAAAATCTATTTTCAATAAAAGGAAAAAGTTTAAAAATATACATACTTATCCATTGTGTGTTTGTGTGTGGTGTATATGCGCTTGTGTGTCTGGGTGCATGTGACTGTTAGCTCATGTAAAGGAAAGAGTGTGATATTGGGTGTCTTATTGTTACTCTGTGCCTTATCCTCTTGAGACAGGCTCTCTCACTGAAACTGAAGCTAGGCTGACAGCCTGCAAGCCGCAGCCATCCTCTTTCCTCTGGCCTCCGCATCACTGGTTACAGCTGCTGTAACCACAGTAGCCACACCAGGCTTTTCCATAGGTTTCCCAGGTTTAAACGCAAGCCCTCATGCTTGCCCACCTCTTGCTTGCTCAGTCAGTGCTCTGATGTGTTGCTAACTCCCCAGACCCATCAGTGTCTATTTCTGAACCCCATCACTCCTGTCTAGTGGTATTTGAGGTTAAGTGGTCATCATCTGGGAAAGCCTTCTGTAGTTAGAAACTATTTGAGGAGTGGTCTGTGTGGGAGAAACAGAAAGGGCTTCTCCAGAACATGCAGGCCTAAGAGTGACTGTGGGATGGATACCTGCTGGGAGGGAGAAGACCTGTTCTCCCTGATGACTCCATCATGTCACTGGGCATCTCAAGCTCACTCCAGGACTGGCCCAAAGCCAGGCGTTGGTCAACACAAACCGGACTGCATGTTTTTCTTGTTTGATTTTTTTCTTTTTAGTATTTTTGTTTGTTTTGATTTTCATTATTTTTTACTTTTGAGAGAGAGAGAGAGAGAGAAAGAGAGAGAGAGAGAGAGGGGAGAGGGGAGAGGGGAGAGGGGAGAGGGGAGAGGGGAGAGGGGAGAGGGGAGAGGGGAGAGGGAGGGGAGGGGGAGGAGAGGGGGAGAGGGGAGGAGAGGGGAGAGGGGAGGAGAGGGGAGAGGGGAGGAGAGGGGAGAGAGGGGGAAGAGGGGGAGAGGGGAGAGGGGAGGAGAGGAGAGGAGAGGAGAGAGAGAGAGAGAGAGAGAGAGAGAGAGAGAGAGAGAGAGAGAGAGAGAGAGAGACTGAGACTGCTGGTGCTGGAGGCTGGGGATAGTGGCTCACACCTTTAATCCCAGCACTTGGGAGGCAGAGGCAGGTGGATCTTTGTGAGTTCAAGGCCAGCCTGGTCTACAGAGTGAGTTCCAGGACAGTTATGGCTACATAAATCTGTCTCAAAACCAAAAACCCAATCTGATTGGAAAATACTGGATTTCTCGTTAACTTGTTGCCGCATCCTATCTCTTAGTTCTGCATCTCGAGTAGGTCCCCGAAACTTCACGTGTTGGAGCTCTAATGTGTCAGAGCCCCAGTGCTGGGGACTTGGGCTTTTGGACGGTGTTTGGGTTGTGGGACAGATATGAATTAATACTTTTTCTTGTGTGTGGTTTGTGTGTGTACACATGCCAAAGTGGGCAAGAATAACACAAAAGAGTCAGGAGTCTTCTCTCCCTCCACCACGTGGGTCCTAGGTGTGAACTAAGATCATCAGGCTTGGCGGCAAGCTCTTTGACTTGTAGAGCCCTCTCACTGGCCCCTGCCCTGCCCTGCCCTGCCCTTGCCCTTTTCCCTGCCTTTTCCCTTCTGCTTTCTCTACCCCTTTCCTTCCCCTTTCCTTCCTGCCCAGATAACGTTTAATGTAGATCAGGCTGACCTACCAATTGAGTTGTATCTCTAGCTCCAGATTCGTGCTTCTGTCAGAAAAGGTAGTCCTTGGTCCTTCCTCTCTCAGCTAAAGTAGCAGGGAGTCTGAACCAGTAACAACTGCTCAGAACCACGTACCAAAAATAAAACTTTTTTTTTAAACAGAAGTTACTCCATCTCTGTTGTAGTTATAGAGAACAGATGAAGTAAGGGTGAAGCTACAGTTCAGGGCCCTGAGTTCCATGCTTAGCACGGAGTGTATGGAAGGTGGAGAGACGTGGTTGACCAGTGAACCCAAGGCAACAATGAAGGGTGCAGTTCCGCGTAGTGCCCACCAGGGGTAGCTGTTTATAAATCAAGCTAGGCCTAATTCCACACACTTACCTGGGTCCCGCTCCTCAGGACACCCCTTAAAGCTTCCATCTGTGTCATCAGCATCTATCCTTGGCATTCATTGTGTTTGTTTACACATTGGGCCATGTGTGGGATTTATCTCCGAACTCCTCAGATCGGGTTCCTCTAACTCTGGTTCTCAATTTTCCTAATTCTTTGAACCTTTAATGCAGTTAGTTCCTTATGTCATAATGAACCCCAACCATATAATTATTTTCATTGCTCTGCATCATAACTGTAATTTTGTTAGTTATAAATCATAATGAAGAATATCTGATACGCTGACCCTCTGAAAAGGTCTTTTGATTCTCAAAGTGGTTGAGACTCATCAGTTAAGAAATGTTGCCCTAACTCCTAACAGAGTCCTCATATATTTCTCTGCTCCCTACTAAATATTAAAATAATAATTTTTGAGGCAGGATCTCATTGTGTAGTTCTGGCTGGCCTTGAACTCTTGGAGGTCTGCTTACCTATGACTCCTGAGTACTGGAATTAAAGGTGTACACCACCATGCCAGGGTAAAATTAATTTTATGTATAGTGTATGTGTTTATGGTGTGTGTGTGTGTGTGCGCGCACGCATGCGTGTGCACAGAAATTAAGAAATTCCTGTGGAGAGGTTTGGTGTCGTTCATGTGTTTGAAATCATGGTCTTTTGTTTGTTTGTTTTCTTTTCATATGTATACCAGGCTGGCTGGGTAATTCTATTACTATCTCCCATCTCTTCATAGGAATGTCGGGATTAGCAATGCCCAGACTATCATATCTGGTTTTATGTGGGTTCTGGGGATTTCCACTTAGGTCCTCACACTTGTATGGCAAGTGATTTACCCACCCTGTCACCTCTCCATCCTCTTCCTCCTGACTATTAGGCCTTCTATGGGAAATTGAAACAAACGATAGGAACAACACCCTCCAGAAATTCTGAAAGGTTGGTGTAGACGATGTTTCCTCTGCAGAGTAGCCAGCCTCCTTTATAAGAAGAAGAAGAAAAAAGGACTCTGTCCTTTCCCTTCTAGATTCTTCCAGAAAAGTCCTAGGTGGTTGAAATGAGAGTCTCTAGCTTTTGGCAGTCCTGAATGATTAGACCAGCATTTCTCCTTCCACAGGAGATGGTGGAAGGAGACCTTCCCCTCAGCCTACCTTCCCCTCAGCCCACCTTCTCCTCAGCCCACCTTCTCCTCAGCCCACCTTCCCCTCAGCCCACCTTCCCCTCAGCCCACCTTCCCCTCAGCCCACCTTCTCCTCAGCCCACCTTCCCCTCAGCCCACCTTCTCCTCAGCCCACCTTCTCCTCAGCCCACCTTTTCCTCAGCCCACCTTCTCCTCAGGGGCTGAATGCTTTCAGGACCCTCCCACAGGGGGAGGGGAAAGGAAGGAGGGGAAAGAAGGTAGGGGACAGCCCTCAAAGGAAAGCCACTGGCTTCAGGCTGGGGCCGGGGGTGTCACCCTTGACGTAAGCACCAGTGACTCTACCATGGAGTTTGAAGGCTTTTACGTGGCTGGTGTGGCTCATACAAGACTCACAGGGGAAGTGGTGACCAGGCTGAGGTGAGTTCCAAGCAGCTAAAGGCTCTGCTAGGGTGGTTGGTTTCAGCTGATTTCTGTAGGGGTAGGGGCTGGGGGGGCAGGGGTAGGGACTTGGGGGGACAGGGGTAGGGACTTGGGGGGACTTATGTGTACTCTCTCACCCCCTACGTCAGCCCCATCTCTGTCACATTCAGCCCCACTCCCCACTCACTGCTTGGGCTCCTTTTCCTTCACTCCACTGCACTTCTTCCATGTTCTCTGGGTCTGGATACTTTTGGTTCTTAGAATTCCCCCTCTTTATATCTCTTAGTGTCTCAAAAATCTCTCTCTTTCTGGCTCTATCTCTCTAGGTTTTAGGTGTTGGTCTGTTGATCTCTCAGTATTTCTAGCTTTCTCTGTCTCTGAGTTATCTGTCTTTTTCTGGGCTTCTCGGTGTATGTTATTATCTAATTTCATCTTTTGGTCTCTCCCTGTTCTCTGTCTCTGTCTGCCAGTGTTTTTTGAGGCTCCAGAAAACTCTTGTTTCTGGCATGCAGTGTCGCATAGGCTCCTACCCTGCAAACAGTCCCGCCTTCGTCCTCTTAGGTTATGCTTCCCTGATGCCTCAGTTTCTGAAGAAGGAGATATGCAGCCCCAGAGCCTAGTTTTTCCTTAGGCTACCTCCTTCATACTTTATCTTCAGCCTACCATCTCCTCAGCCCACATTCCCCACAGCCCTCCTTCCTCTCAGTTTTTCTTCCCCTCAGTCCACCTTTCTCTCAGCCGACTTTCTCCTAAACCCACCTTCTCAGTCTACCTTCTCCTCTCAGCTCATCCATCTTCCTCCTCTTACTCCACCTTCCCCTCAGCCCACCTTCCCCTCAGCCCACCTTCCCCTCAGCCCACCTTCCCCTCAGCCCACCTTCCCCTCAGCCCACCTTCCCCTCAGCTCACCTTCTCAGCTCACCTTCCCCTCAGCCCACTTTCTTCTTTCAGCTCACCTTCCCCCAACCCCGCATCCCCTCCAGCCTACTTTCTCCTCAGCCCACCTTCTCCCTAAAGCTCACACTCTCTCTACAATCCATCTTCTCCCTGCAGTCCAGTTTCTCCAGATCATCTCCCACAGAGCCTACCTTCTCCAAGTCTACTTCCTCCAGCTTACTTTCTCCTCAGCGATTTTCTCTTCCAGCTAATTTCTCTTCATAGACCACTTTCTCTCTGTAGTCTCCACCTTCTCACCTCTCACTCTGTTTTTCCTCAGAGGAAATCTGGCCTTCTGTCTTGTGTCTTTACTTCTCCTGTAGGTCTATCTCCCACCCCCAGCCCTCTCCCTGGCGAGGCTGTATTGATCCCCAGCCTCATGTTCACCACAAGCAGCCTTAGCGACAGCAGCAACTGAGTGAGCACAGGTGATGGCAGCTCTGGAAACACCACTGAGTCCTTGGTCCTTTTGGGCCACGACTATTTGTGTGCTTGGTCCCAGGGTGGGGTAGGAGGAGTGGGGTACTGGAGGCCTCTGAAGATGATATGTGGATCCAGGAGGCTCTGGTTGCTGTAAGGCTCCAGGAAAGTTATTCTTGGGAATCTGCTGCAGGAACTGTTGGAGAGTCCAGCTTTTGTCAAGGACCTGCTGGTCAGGTGAGCTATCAGATTCTCGGTGGAAATCCAGTTGTCCCCAAGTTTTGATCTAAGTTCAACAATTCTTATCCCAAATTCTAGGGACTAGAAGATTTTCCTCCAAGACTTGGAAATATTTATATAGACATAATGAACTGTCTATATTGGGGTTGGAATTCTAGTTTAAATGTAAAAACTTCATGTTTTGTGTCTACACAGTTCAAAGGTCAGATTACACAGATTTTAAATAGTTTTGTATGTAGCAGTTGCACAGTGTGGAGGTCCGAGGTTAGTGTGGGCTGTCCCCCTCAGCCACGCTCCATGTCTTTCCCTTTTCTCTGCTCTGTTCTTTTATCTTTGACAGGATTTTATGTAGCCCTGTCTGGCCTCCAATTTAGTTTATAACAAACGTTGATGACCTGAACTCTTCGCTCTTTCTCATGCCTGCACGCTCTGACGGTTGGGATCACAGATTCTGCTACCATACCCACCCAGTTTATCTTTAAAAAAATGACTTTGTGTATAGAGGGGCTGTGTGCACCATAGCGCAGGCTGCACGTGAGGAGGGTGAAGGAGTCATTTTCCTCCTTTTATCATGTGGGGCCTGGGAATTGAGTTCACTTGGTCTCCTCTCGTTCTTTCCCTTCTATGTCTTCCCTTCCCGTCTCCCAGTCCTTTCCTCCCATTCTGTCATTTCTGTCTCTGTGCAGTTCTCTCTCTCTCTTTCTTTGTCCTCCCACACCAATTTTTCTTTCTTTTTCTTATTTTGTATACAGTGTGTGTGCGTGTGCGTGTGCGTGTGCGTGTGTGTGTGTGTGTGTGTGTGATAAGGCACATTCCCTAAATGGAGAACTACAGGCAATTAAAGCCAGCTCTGACAGGTTATACACTTCCAGGTGGTCAGCCCTGAACACATGTCCATATAAGCAACACTAGAAGGCTGTATACACACACACACACACACACACACACACACACACACACACACACACACACCTCAGTAATAATTAAACAAGAGGTCTTAAATTTAAAGGGAGTTGGGGGCTCATGGGAAGAGTTGTGTGGAGCAGAGGGTGGAGAGAAAAATGATGTAAATACAGTACACATGTATGAAAATTTCAAAAAGGTTTATTAAAATGTAGCAAGATCCAGGCCATCCTGGGCTACACAGTAAGAATTTATGTCACACACAGTTGAAATAGCAAGAACCCACCCCCGACATTCACTGGGAAAGCATGATGTACTCAGCATTTGGTTGTAGCAGTCACCTGGGCCCTGTGCCAGGTGACAGAAGAGGAGGCAATCTTCCCTCTCCACTGCTTATGTGGTGCCTGGACTGGGAGCCGTTGGCTTGGATGGAGCAAAAGGCTGGTTATTTGAGACAAACCTGTGGCCTATGCTTGATCCCTAGACTTCAAGGCTGACCAAGGAGTGTGGTAGATGAGGCACATATGGAACTCTTAAGTATAAGGAATTGGTCTTTCTCCCTCCCGCCCTCCCCGCCCCCCCCCCCCGAATGATATAAATGTTGGCAAAGGGGACCAGCCTGTCTGGGGAAGGCACAGAAGCATCAGTAAAATATTTACACAAACAAATATAAAATGACTGTGGCACTGAATATAAGAAGCAGGAAAATAGTGCTGGAGAGAGAGATGGCTCAGCGGGGAAAGGCTGGCTGCCAGCCTCATGATCCCTGGGACCCAGATGCTGGAAGGAGAGAATTGACTCCTGCAGATTGTCCTCTGACTTTGTACGATTCCCTGTCCCATCGATAAAATGGCATTTAAGAAAGCAGAAATGATTGGCATTCAGTGAACATCTGCTAGATCTATCCTAGAATGCCAAGCTCTTAGCAGAGCTGAAGCCAGAAACTGGGATAAGGGGCTACGGAAGGGGAGGAGGAGCGTTTCTGGCTGTGTGGCTGCTTGTGCAAAGGCCCTGTGCGACTTGAGATGGGGTGAGGGAGAACCGGCGGGTGGGTGGAGCGTGGCCAGAATTATCTCCATCTGATTCCTGGGGCCCCATGCATGAGGTGAAAGAAGACATTTTGATGTGCTGGGTGTTTTAAGCAGGAAAGTGGCATAATCTGATTGCATGTGCAAAGATCCCTCTGGCAGATACAGATCAACAAAATGCTGAGTGCAGGTGGTGCCAGACACCTAGAAAACTCTCAGATGATGCCAGTAGGCATTTGGGGGGTAGGGGATGGTCACAGAATCCCGGTTCTGAGGTTTCTGGTACACAGCTAGACTTCTCTGCAGGAATCATGATGTCTCCCCACTTCCTGCCCAGGCTATCAATGAGGGCAGGGAAAGGGAGACATTCCTGTTCTGAGTGTCATTTTGAAGAAAGGGAAGGAAGGAAGCATGGCTCCAAGGTCTGGAGGCTGTACTCACGCAGGGATGTCTCTGGCTCCTGATTCTATTCCATAGTAGAGAAGCTGAGGTTCCAGGACTCTATGGGCACTAAATCCTGACCTACAATGTGGCCACTTACTTAATCCCACAGGCAGCCCAGGTGAGATGTATTCTGACCTTGAAAGTATTCTGGCAAAATTGCTTCCAGATCCGGCCTAACTAGGTGTAAGAGTTTCAGGTGACCATATTCTAAATCCAACTTCAACTAACTGTGTGACCCTGATCATATGAATCACTGGACCTCTGGTACCCTCTTTCCTCTTTGATCAAAAGAATTTCAAGGCATGTCCTAGGCACGCTGTGAGAACCAAATAATGTTTTTATTCATTCATTCATTCATTCATTCATTCACTCACTCAATACTTTTTAGGCACCTACTGTGTGCCAGGTACATTTAAGGCACAGTCTTGTCCTTAGACTCTAGATTTCTGATAACGGAAATCTATATTATGTTAGTAATTCATGAACACTACACAACGACAAGACTGAACCTCTGTTTAGGGGTGCATAGTATTTCTTTGTATATATACCCAACACTTTCTTTTAATTAGTGTGTGTTTATTGTACAAAGTAATGGGTTTCAAGAATCACATGTGGTGGTGCATGTCTGTTACATAAACATTCAGCAGGTAGAAACACTAGGGTCAGGAACTCAAGATCATCCTCAGATGCACAGTGAGTTTTAGGTTAGCCTGAGCTACTTGTGTCAACAAAACAAAACAAAAAGCTAGCGAGATGGTTCAGTGGTGAAGGCACTTGCAAAGCACAAGCCTCAGACAACTTAAGTTTGATCCTCAAAATTCGCCTGCAAGTCAAAGGACAGAACCAACCCCACAAAACCGTCCTTTGACCTCCACACATATGCATATGCCTTCTCTCCACACGTATGCATATGCCTTCTCTCCCTCCCCCACATATAATAAAAAAATTTGAAGCAAGCTCAAAAGGGAACAAATCAGTGGGCTTCATCATGATATTTACATATATATATATATATCCTGAGATATACATCCATTGTCCTCAGCCCCCTTCTACTTTTATGCCATGTATAGGTCTAAATCCAGAGTCCATGTGTGAATAGGTGTGTCTCTTTCTGAGCCTTGCTTAGTTCTCTCTTTCTGTGCTTCTTTGTAGGCTAGACTCATGTGTGGAGGCTGGAGGATGACCTTGGGTGTCCTTCTCTATTACGCTCTGCATTATTCACTCAGTAGGGTCTCTTACTGAACCTGGAGTAGGTACAAGGTTGGCCCTAGCCATTAATGGGAGTGCAGGGGATTCAAACTCATGTCCTCTTTAAGCACACTTATCCACTAAGCCTCTCTGCCGCTGCTTAATTTTGCTTAGCTTGATAATCTCTAGTTGGATCTATTGCCTATAAATGACGATTTTTTTCTTTTCTATAGATTAATAAATAAACTTATTGCTGGCTATAGTGGAGCATACCTTTAATCTCAGCTCTCTGGAGACAGAGATAGGTAGATCTCTGTAAGTTCAAGGCCAGCCTGTTCTACACAGCCAATTTTAGGCTAGCCAGAGTTAGAGATTGTCTCAAAAAATAAAACATTCCCACACCAACAAAACAAAACAAGATAAAAACAAAAGAAAAACAGAAAGAGGCAGGACGATGGCTTGGGTTTGATTCCCTAGTAAAATGTTTGGTATGGGTGTTTGTGCCTATAAGGTGGAGGCCGAGGATTGCTTGGGCTTGTTGTTCACCTACAAAGCAAAAAAAATGATGTGTTCTGTGTTTTGTGATGTGATAGACTCTGTCTCATGGGAATCAGATGGGAAGTGATACAGGAGGGCACAGGCGTGCATCTGAACAAATGTGTTTACATATACACTACAGTACATGCATGTGCATGCACGCATAAGCGCACACACACACACAAACACACACACACACACTTTAAAAACAAAAGAAAAATAAGCTATAAAAACAAGATTTAGGGAGATAGCTGGGTACTAACTAGAGTGCTTGCCTGGAATGTGCGAGTTCTGGTTTAAATCTGCAACAAATAAGGAACCGAATATTACTTTGATGGTAGGCTGAGCACTGCCTGGCTTCGGGTTAACTCTTGCACCAATCCTGTGCGCATTTAATAGGTACAGTAATGGAGGCTCCAAAGAGCACAGGCTTGTGCCCAAGTGTGCCACTGACAAGGCAGGGATTTGAAAGTTGAGTCTTGCCTACCCCCACTTCCTGCCCACGGAGCTTGTTGCTGGCACCGAGGACTCCAGCTGGGCTTGTGGGTTGGGCATAGGCGGTACCAACTTCCGGCCTCTGGGTAGTAGTGGTGGGGTGAAGGGCAGGGAGGGGAGAAGGTCTCTTAGTGCTTTGCATTTTCCCTTTGAAATCTAAGTTCCCACCAAGGCCTCTCAGTTTTAGAAATTGGGTTTTGATGAGGGCTTCTGTGAAGCCAGGGGCTCACTCATTGCGAGAGTGAAGGGCCCTGAGCTTCTACCAAGGTTCACCGAACCCTGGGAGAGTGCAATGTTTTGGGGCTCTGAGGCTTTTCCAGGGAATGGGCTGGGCTGTTCACAGCGGTGAGAACAACCCTGCGGCTCCCTTATCTTCAGCCATCTTCTGAATCAGAAAAGATCCACATAGGTCAGAGAAGGGATGGCTTTTTCATCCCTGTTTCCCTGAATCTGGCAGGGAGTCAGGTTAGATGCCAATCCTCCTGGCACCGCTGCTGTGAAGGCAGCTGCTGCTTTCTTGAAATCACTGACCTCTGTTGGCTTTCATGAGTTGTGCCGGGAAAGTCTTCCAGACCCTGAAAGCATGGAGACCCACCGGCAACCACACAGATCACTTCCGTTCTCCAAATATTTCATGCCTTTGGTACTTATTCCAGTGTCTCTGCTGTCGATCTGTGGAGATGGTGGCCAGACTCGGGGAGAGTGAGGCTGAGGTGACAGCTGAAGGCGACTACTCCCTTGGAGTCCAGAATAGGTACTCGGGTACCATCCATAGAAGATGATATTTAAGCTGAGATTAAATTTTAAAAGCATTTAAATTATTGATTGTGTGTATGTGTGCACACTTGTGTATGTGTGTAGAAGATTTTTTTGAGTATGTGCTTGTACAAGTATTTCTGTGTGATGCTGGAGGTCGGTACCAAGTGTTTTTCTCACATCCCCCCAAGGTTCATTTTCTATATAAAAATCTACATTTATTTGTGTATTTTTTTGGTGTGTGTATGTATGGGGCTATGTGGACGTTATGGTAAACGTGCAACAATGCTTGTCTGGTGAGCACAGAAGGATTTGTATAGCTCTGTTCTTTTACCAGGCAGGTCTCAGGGTTTCAGGCTTGGCAACAAGCGCCGTTAGCTACCCAGCCATCTAGACAGCCCTCCATATTGTTTTTGAGATAAGGTATCTCAGACAATGACCTAGAGTTTTGACAAATTGGCTATACCGGCTAACCAGTGGGCACCAGGGGTCCTTAAGTGTCCATCTCCCCAGTGCTGAGGTTATGGACACATATACTAAACTGGGATTTTAAGTGGGTGCTGGGGGTGGAGTTATCTCCCCAGCCCCGTTTCATATTTCTTGATTGCTTTGCCAGGAAGTGATTTATATCACTACCCTCTAAGTCCCCCAAGTGCCCATCTCACCGCATCCTTGATAGCACCGAGTTTTATCGATTTTCTAAATCTTTGCCAATTTCAGTGGGAAAATTTGTTATCTCATGGTGCCAACGAATATTTCTATTGTTTGTGACAAGGGTGAACTGGCTTCCTATGTGATTGCTTCTCCCTCCTCCTCTCCCTCCCTCCCTCTCTCCCTCCTTCCACTCTCTTACATAGACTAGGCTGGCTTAGTTTTTGCTGTGTATTGTGGATGAACTGGAACTCTTCACCTACCTTCTTTACCTCCGCTCTCCCAGGAGGCCAGGACCACATGTGTGCATCACTGTGAGCATGTAGTTTGGCTTTGCAAACACCCCTCTTGCTTGTGTTCAGGTGTTCTCTACCTACAGGAATTTTGGTCATTTCCACCCCTCTCAGATTTAGCATCTGTGGCCATTATGTGGCCAGGTGGGTGGGGAATTCCGAGGTAGCTTACTTCTTGTCATTTGGTTCATTTACTGTTTTCTTAAGCTTTTGTCCATGTAAAGGTTTAATTTTTCTTCTTAAATTAGTTGTAAGCCTAACACGAGGAAGGCGGAGGCGAGATCAAGAGTTCAAGCCGACCCTCAGCTGCACGGAACTTTGGAGGCTAGCTTGAGATACAATAAATCTTGTCTGAAAAAAGAAAGTGGGTTGGGAAGTTCTAAGAAGGTGTTCCATGGAAGTCCTCCCTCAAGTGCAGGAGTATGTTACACATAGCTCACCATTTTAGTGTCAAAACACCTATGTGGGAATTCATTTTTAATATTAATTTAAATTTTTTATTTTTGAGATTTTTATGCATGTATACAATGAATGTGATCATAAATGCCCTCAATTCCCCCCTTAAAATTTCCCTAAATAACCCCAACATAGACCCCTTCCATGCTTGTTTCTCTTTCTCTCTCTCTCTTTTTCTTTCTTTCTTTCTTTCTTTCTTTCTTTCTTTCTTTCTTTCTTTCTTTCTTTCTGAAAGATCATTAAATATGCTTAGTGCTGCCCATATATGTATAAGTGTGGGCCCAGCTATTGGAGCATGAGAAATTTAACAGTGGCAATATGTGAAAGCCACGTGGGTACTGTGAACCAAACCTAGGTCCCCTGCAAGAACGAGTGTTTTTAACTTCTGAGCCAACCATCCTCCCAGCTCTGGAAGTCATTCAGAATACTTTTATTGATATATAATGATTGTACTTACTTATGAGGGTAGAATGTAATAATTATAAAGACAGCCTCAAGACAACAATTCATTTTGTGCCCTCTGACAGAATGAGACTGAGTTTATGACCTCATCCATGCTAGCTAGCCAAGTGCCCTGCTACTCAGCTACAGTTCAAATGCTTTGTTATCATTTTCTGTAGAATGATCAAATTACAGTAATTATCATATCTACTACCTAAAATCCATCTGTTGTTATTTGTATTGTTGTGTTGGGAACATGCAAAACTATTCTTTCTAGGTATTTTGAAACATTTCTGTGTTATAGAACTTGAGATTATTATTTTTAATTTCAAACAGGGTTTCCTATAGCTCAGGCTTGTTTCTAACTTACTAACCAAGGGTCACTTTGAACTTTTTTTTAGAACTCCTGATCATTTAGCCTCCACCTCTGAATGCTAAGATGACAGGGCTGTGCCACCACACCTCATTCCTGCAGTGCTGGGGATTGAAACCAGTGCTTCCCGTATGCTAGGCAACAGGTCTACCAACTGTGCTACAGTCTTGATGGATTTTTATAAGCCTTTAATTGAACCTCCTTCTTCTTTCTCCCCCTGCTCCCTCCCCTCCTTTTGCACTCTATGATTTTAGGAGAGCAAGTTTTCTTTTTAGCTCTCATCTGTGAATGAGGAAAGTGGCATTTGTCTTTCTGTACTGGGGTTATTTCACTTAACATAAATTTACTTAACAAAATAGTTATTTTACAGATGGAAAGCAAAATCGAGGTTGTAACATAAATCTGACTTATGCAGCCCGAATTGCCATTGTGCTTTAGTTTTACCCAATTAAATCCTCTTCTGACAGTCAAATGCAATTCAGTATTAATTTTTGGCTGAGGCAATGCCTGGCTGCCTCTATCTTCCTGTTGTCTCATCCTGCCAAGGCAGGAATGAGATTTTTTTTTTTTTTGCCCCCATTAGAAGGCAATGCAGAAAATCTATTCAGATACATTATCATATGTTAACTATGGAGGACCACGAGACTCTAGATGAGGATGTTACTCTATCCAGGGTGTTCCCAAGTCCCATCTTCCACCCAACCTAAAAGAGGGGACTTTTGCCCCTAGACCAAGCAGAGAGGGGCCACCCAGAACCCCTCTGTCTGGCGATCTGAATTCTTGCGTAGGCTGTGAGGCTAAGTACTGCAAGGGAATATAAATAAAAGTTATGCCTGACTGCATAGGGGTTGATGTCAAAAGTATCCCCTCTCCAGGAAAAAGACATTGGGACAGGTATGGCCCTCATGCCTCACTGAACAATGACAGGAGGACTGGAGCCATTACAAGGTCCCCTTTAATTACTGGAGGTCAGGCCTCTATCCCCGCCATGGCAAGATTAGAATTGCCACAACCCTTCTATATTTGGAGAAAGGAGGAGATGTCAGGGGCAGCCCTGCTTATACACTGAAGGCCTAAAATCAGCCATAAGCCTAAAATCAGCAATAGGCCTGACTGACATGCCTGCTAACACAAAGTCTTCGGTCTCTATGGAAAAAACACTGAAACAGAGGGCTATAAACTATTGTAAACAGGCAGCTTTTGTTGAAATCTACCAGCCTGAGTAGTCATAGACCTTGTAAATAGGCAGCCTTGGTGGATAGTACCAAATTAGATAAGGACAAGTGAATCATAGGCAGAGTCATAGTGACCCCTGAACCTTCACCCAGCTGATACCCTGTTCTGAAAGATATCTGTGCTCCCCCTGAACACCTATGCTCCTGTGTCATCCCCTTCCCCACATCTTGCATTTTTGTGTTTATAACCCCCATGTTAAAAAGTAAAAATTATGATTTGATAAAAAAAAAAAAAAAAAAAAAAACCACAGTGTACCCCTGGTTCTGCTGACTTAGCTCCTGACAATCTATTTTCTTGTTCTCAGAAATACTTTGAATTATAAAACATCATTGTGGTTTTTGTGCTGGGTAGAATGATTTTTATGGATCTCATTTTAAACTTCAAAGTTTGTAGTGAGTTAAAATGTCCTTTAACATAATTATAGGTCATATTTATTTTTGTATTGTAAAATGCTAGTTGATCTGTTGAACATTTTAAAAAACTGGATTCCTTTTTGAGAATTTCATATATGAACACTGTATTTGCATAATTTCCCCCCTTTCTCTCCTTCCTTTCACTTTTCCCAACCCTCATACTTTTTAAATACATCTTATTATTTAATTATTGTTTATATATCTATACGTGTATAAGTATATATGTTTATACAAATATTGATAAATAAAGTGTTTAAAAAAAAAAAGAAGGCAATGCAGAGTCCAAGTTAGCACCAACCCTATAGTAATGGGAAAGTAAAGAGAGCAGAAAAGAGGGAGTTAAAATTACATTTAAAAAAAATCCTAAAGGCTGGTAACATGGCTCAGCAGGCAATGCACTTTCTGCTAAGTCTGATGACATGAGTTTGATCCCCAGGATCCATGTGATGAAAGGAGAGAATTAATTTCAACAGATTGTCCTCTGACGGCCACACCGGCACTGTGGCATGCACCCATATGCATGTACACACCCACACCCACACACAAATAAATAAAAGATAAGAATGGCCCCAAGGCTCAGTTCCTGAGTTAAGTTTAGGATTCCAGCTGGTCTCAGAATTAGTGCTGTCTTTACAACTAAAACCCCTTGTTAACTTTGGAGCGCTCTTTTGTAGTTCTAGGCTTCAATTTCCTCTTTTGCTAATCAAGCTGTCGCTGTATTTTCCACCAGTTGTAGGTTTTTTTGTTTGCTACTTGAACTCTGATGGGTTCTTTCTATCATTCTCCCATTTTTGTTTCAAAATCCTCAATTCTTGCTTAGTGTTACTTTTCCATTATATCTTTAAGCAATTTTTACTTTAAAATTTATGTACACATGTAAGCAGGTACCCATGGAAGCCAGAAGAGGGTGTCTGATATCCTAAAGTTAAAGTTCTAGGTTGTGAGCAACCCCTGAACTTAGGTTCTCCACAAAAGCAGCAAGTGCTCTTAACTGCTGAGCCATCTCTCTGGTCCTTTTTTTTACTTTTAGAAATAGGTGTTTTTGAGTGTATATTTGTATGTGTAAACATACTTGTCATAGCACACATGTGAAGTCAGATCATTTCTTTTTCCACCTTTGAGTGGGTTCCAGAGATTGAATTTAGATCACCAAGCTTGCATGGTAAACACCTTTATCATTTTAGCTACCTTATTATCTTCTTGTTCTTCTTTCTTGTTCTCTTTCTCTTCCTCCTCCTCCTCCTCCTCCTCCTCATTATCATCATCATCATCATCTTTCTGAATCACTTACTGGATGCATTGTAAAGTTCACTGAAGGTTGGCTGATATTTTCTATTTCCCGTGACGTAAATTCTTCCAGGTAGGGAGCTTATGGAAATTTCATGATGTGGCCATGAGTTTGCCATTTTCTCCAAGTTTTTTTCCTGATTAGACTCTTTTGAATTTATGTCCCTTCTTTGTGCTTTGTATATCAAAATAACAGAGTATTCCATATTTTTATGAGTAATGGGGAATGGGTTTCATTTTGGTCATCAGGCCATTTTCTCATGTCCAGTTCAGATTAGCTTTTTCTTAGGATTTTACAGTGTTTGGAAAATAAGGTTTGAGTGTATACTTGGTTTACGATCCTTAACAGAGGTCCAGTCTGTTCCTTGTAAATGGTTACAGTTGTGTTGGATTGTCTTCAAGGATACTCAAAGACATTTTCAGTATAGATAACACAGCACAGCAGAACACGCCAGGATGGATAGGGGAGAGGCTTCTGAGGCCTGTCTCTTCCTGAGGAACTACAGGCGGATAATGATGACTGGGGGAGGGAAAGTCCTAACTTCAGTAGTGTAGCCACTGGTGAGCTGTCATGACTACCATGACAGAAATTTAGAAATGCATTATTTTACATAATAATATTATTCAGAAACAGCCTTGTGAGTAACTGCTATTGGGGCATACTGTCTTTGTTATTTAATATATTATCCTTTGCCAGTTTCATACATGTGTGCAATGCATTTGATCATTTCATACTTTCATTACAATCTATTTCTCTCCAATCCTGCAGAACCCCTTCCTATTCTCAAGTCATTCTTATAATTTTATATCTTGCAATATTTATTTATTGTCGTTTGTGTATGTGTGCACATGTATGCCATGGTGCACAAGTAGAGAACAACTTTGTGGAGATGTATTGAACTAATGTTATTGGACTGTTTTTAGCAAGTGTTTTTTACCCACTGAGTTATCTTCCTGTCTTCCTGTCTTTTTTCTTTCTTCCTTTCTTTCTCTCCCCCTCCCCTCCCTCTCCTTTCTTCCTCCTCCCCTCACTCTCTCTCTCTCTTTCTCTCCCTCTCTCCCTCCCCTCTCCCTCTCTTTCCTTCTTTCTTAACGACTCACTAAGTTTCATTATGGTTGTTTGCATCAGCATGAAAGTTAGAGCATTACTGGGTCATGACAGCCAGTGGCTACACCACTGAAGAAAGAACTTTTCCTCTCCCAGTCATCATTACTTGCCTGCAGAACAGACAGGGCTCAGGAGCCTCTTCCCTATCCATCCTGGCACATTGACTGGCTGGATTTTGTGCAGGTAACCACAGTCATTGTGAGTCACGAGTGTAACTGCCTAATCACATCCAGAAGACAGTATTTCTCAGCACACTTACCTTCTTATGGGCCCTTCTTTGGCAGTAACCTTGGTGGTAGTGGTCTCCGTGTGTACATGATACACTGTTCCATGTAGGGCTGAGCACTTAACTGGCACATACTCTTACCACTTTGGTCAATTAGGAGACTCTGAGTTAACTGTTGCTCACTGCAAAAGGAAGCTTCATTTGCCAAGGTTGAGAGCAACACTAATTTATGTGCACAAACATGTATTTAGAAGACAGTTTCACATTATCTTTTTTTTTTATCAAAACAGCATCATCGTGTTCTCCCTTAGTGAGTGGCTACACTGGCTTCTAAAGTTTATCTTTCCTTAAGTTAAGACTCCCTCTCTACATTGAAAGCTTTGGCACGTTCAAGTATGTCGCTTACTTCAGAGAGCACTTTATAAACACATTTTTGTTTTGTGAATTGTAGGGATAACCTCAATTTTTTTTTTTTTTTTTTTACCATATTAGGATTGGCCTTCATTGTTTTTGACATTAAAGAATGCCCCAGTGATGTGGGAATAACAAGGTACATACCCATAGGAAAAAAATGAATATGGCAAGTTATGCATCTGCCAGTGTTTTCAATCTTCTCAATTCAGATGTATTTTTTATATATCACTAAAGTTAGCATCTGTTTAAATAAAAACCATATTTCTTTTTTTTTTTCTGAATGTAACGTTACAGTGACTCTGGGACTGCTACTGCCTCTGTTTTGCATATAAGGTTTTGGAAACATCTAAAGTTCTGTGAATTTCCTTAGAACACCCAGCTAAGAGAGTGTAAATCTGGTTAATGCAGTTGCTATTCTTTTGAATAAAGAAAATTAAATCGAGGGGATGCAGAGATGGCTCACTGGTTAAGAGCACTGGCTGCTCTTCTAGACAACCTAGGTTCAATTCCCAGCACCCAAATGGCAACTCATAACCAAACTGTAACTCCAATTCCAGTTGATCCAATGCTGTCTTCTGGCATTCATGCATACCAGGGATACATAGAGTGCAGAGAGTTACATGTAGGCAAAACACCCATATACTTTAAATAATGAAATGGTAATAAAATATTTAAAAAAGAAAATTTAAATTGATATGTAGTAAGTATGTATATTATGTATAATAATAATTACACATATTTATGGAGTATACTATACTTTTAAAAATTATATTTAGTGTGTGTGTGCTTGTGTACATGTATGCTACAGCATGTGTGTGGAAATCAGAGGACAACTTGTGGGAGTTGGTTCTCTCCTATTATGTGGGCCTCTGGGATTGAACTCAGGTCATCGGGCTTGGCAGCAAGTGCCTTTACTCACTGAATCATATATCATATTATGTAATGATCTATTCAGGGTTATTGTCACACCCATGTACAGTGTGCACATGTATGTGAATGTGGGCACATGTATGTGCCTGCTCATCTGTATGTGGTGTGTCCATAGGTGCGTGTGGGGGAGTCTGGAGGGTGCTGGGTGTTCTCCTTTCTTCCCTGCCTTCTTCCTTTGAGACAGAGTCTCTCACTGCACCTATAGATCGACTCAGAGCCAGCAAGCTTCAGCAATCTGCTTACCGTCATCCTGTGTGTGGTTACATGTGTGTGTGTACCTAGCTTTTCTGAGATCCAAACTCAGGTTCTCAGGTCTTCCTACGGAGAAATAGCTCTGGCTCTATATTCAGTCTTTCTTTGTGTTGTGAACATGTAAAATCCTTTCTACTAACTGTTTTGATGTACTCAGCTACTGCTAGCCAAGTGTCACCGATGAACATTCACGTACTTATACTTACTACCAATTCAGCTGTGCTTACCACTGCCTTACTTTTTTTTTTCTCTTCCCAGACAGGGTTTCTGTGTGTAGCCCTGGCTGTACTGGAACTTACTTGGTAGACCAGGCTGGCTTCAAACTCAGAGACCTACTACCTCTGCCTCCTGAGAGCTGGGATTAAAGGTATGTACCATCTCCCAGCTACCCTGCTTTTATGTAGAGCATTAAGCTATTCTAGTATACTTAAAATATAAAATCACATTTATTTAATGTATGCATGTATGTATGTATGTATGAATGCATGTATGTATGTATGTATGAATGTATGTATGTATGTATACTTGAATGTATGCACACATGCATGTGTACCGCAGTATGCATGTGTTACTTATGAGAGTCATTTCTCTCCTTGCACTATGTGGGTCTTGGAGATTGAACTCAGGTCATCAGACTTGGTGGCAAGTGTCTTCATCTTCTGAGTCATCTTGTCACCAGCCTTTATTTATTGATTATTTATATCTATTCATCTAATATTAGAGCTCTTACTGGTTCTTTTATGCCTGCCTCTATTCTTGTTGAAGGTCTGGTATCCTCTTTTCTGTCTTTTTGAGCCATTTACTGTCTTCATTGTAAAGTTCATTGGAAGTCTTACTACATTCCTTAACCCGTTCACCCTCATTTCTCAATCCTTCCACATTCTAGGCTCTGGTAAGCATCATTCTACTCTCTACTCTTTTTTTCTTCCTTTCTTTGTGGCCAAAGACTGTCCTTGAACTTGCTACAATTAAGGCTGGCCTCAGATTCTTACTCCTGAGTGTTAGAATTATAGTTATGGGCTTTTCATTTATGTTGCATGCTGGGTAAACAGTCTATCTAAGGTACAGATCCACTAGTGAAGGTGCTTGGCCTGACAGAGTCTGCTTCTGAAGGGAGCAAGATTCCCATTATTCTAGGAAACCAAACAGTTTTGCTTGTTTGCCACCCAGGGAGGCTGCAGAGACCAGAGTGGAGTTGTGTGCGGCCTCTGACGGACCCTTTTCCTGTTTTCTCATCCTGCCTTGGGCCCTTCACTAGGAGTGATTCATTCTCTCTCTCTCTCTCTCTCTCTCTCTCTCTCTCTCTCTCTCTCTCTCTCTCCCCTCTCCCTCTCTCCTCTCCCTCTCTCCTCTCCCCCTCTCTCTCTCTTCCTCTGCTATGACCACAGGAAGGCCCAACCCACACTACATCTTCTCTAAATAAGCACAGGAGTCTATCTATCTGCTGCCCACATCTGGGTTTCTGTGGAGGCGGAGAGACCAGTGGTTGAAGGCTCAGACCAAACCCCAGCCAGAAGGCAGGGGGATGGAGCTCTGGCCTGCCTCATGGGTTTGCATGACAGCCTGCTCTTCAGCTCAGCTTGGCTTGACTTGTTTTTTGTTTGACTACCTTTTCATGCTCAGCTTTTTATGGGGTAGGTGCTGCTCTGGCTGCTTTTTTTTTTTTCTTCTCTGAGACAGGGTTTCTCTGTGTCGCCCTGGCTGTCCTGGAACTCACTCTGTAAACCAGGCTGGCCTCGAACTCAGAAATCCGCCTGCCTCTGCCTCCCGAGTGCTGGGATTAAAGGCGTGCGACACCACCGCCCGGCTTCTGGCCGCCTCTTCTTTCTGCTCTTTCCTGATTATTTCCCTTCTTTTCTTCCTTCTCTCCCTCTTCTTCTTCCCTTTCCCTTTCCTCCCTCGCTTCTTCCTTTGCCCTTCTTCCTTCTCCTTTCTTCCTCCACTTCCTTTCACTTCCCTCTTCCTCCTTCCCCCTCCCTCCCATCCTCTCTCCTTCCTTCCTTCCTTCCTTCCTTCCCCTTCCCCACTGCTCTTTCTGCTGCTTCTTTTTCTCCTCCTCTTTCTCCTTCATCATTTTCTTCCACCTTCCTTCTTTGTTTCCTACTTGTATTATTTGAGGCAGGGCCTCACTGTGCTGCTATGCAGGCTGTCCTCAAACACATCGTCTGCCTGCCTTGGCCTCCTCTCAAGTACTGTGGCACAGTCATGCTTTGTACCACAGCACTGCTCTGCCTGGATTCAAATTCCAGGGCTGAGGTGATCTTCCTACCTCAGTTTCCAAAGATGCTGGGAGTATAGGTGCACACCAAGATAATGCGCTTTCTCTCTCTCTCTCTCTCTCTCTCTCTCTCTCTCTCTCTCTCTCTGCCCTCTTCCTTTTTCTTCTCCTCCTTCTCTCCCTACTACCCTTCTTCTTCTTCCTCTTCTTTTGGTTTTTGATTTTCTTTGCGTAACAGAGCCCTGGTTGTCCTGTACTCACCTTGTAGATTAGACTGGCCTTGAACTCACAGAGATACACCTACCTCTGCCTTCTGAGTACTGGGATTAAAGGCATGTACCACCGTGCCCAACATTTTCCTTTCTCTTAAAAAAATGTTCATTACATCTCTTTATTTGTGTACTTGTGCACATGCCACAGTGCACAAACGGAGGCCATAGGACAACGGGGAGGAGTTGGTTTATCTCCCTCCAGCATGTGAGTTCTAGGGCTGGTTGGCTCTCAGTCTATCAGAGACACCAGCCCCAAGACACCAGCCTCTTCCATGTCTCCCAAGCTAGTCCTCTGAGATAGAATCTGAGATAGAGGACATGTGATACCATCTGATCTCCATGTGGATGTGCAGGTATGTACATATACTCACTAGACACATGCATACGTAAATTCCAAACACGAAAGTTTAGGGTTCCCTTCAGGCCACAGAAGATGCCTTCCTCTACTCAAAGGATAAACAGGCTGAGAAAGAAATTAGGGAAATTACACCCTTCACAATAGTCACAAATAATATTAAATACCTTGGTGTGACTCTAACCAAGCAAGTGAAAGATCTGTATGACAAAAACTTCAAATCTCAAAAAGAAATCAAAGAAGATCTCAGAAGATGGAAAGATTTCCCATGCTTGTGGATTGGCAGGAATAATATAGTAAAAATGGCCATCTTGCCAAAAGTAATCTACAGATTCAATGCAATCCCTATCAAAATTCCAACTCAATTCTTCATAGAGTTAGAAAGAGCATGCAAATCCATTTGGAATAACCAAAAAACCCAGGATAGCAAAAACTATTCTCAACAATAAAAACTTCTGGGGGAATCACCATCCCTGACCTTAAGCTGTACTACAAAGCAATAGTGATAAAAAACTGTATTGTATTGGTACAGAGACAGGCAGGTAGAACAATGGAATAGAATTGAAGACCCAGAAATGAACCCGCACACCTATGGTCACTTGATCATTGACAAAGGAGCTAAAACCATCCAGTGGAAAAAAGACAGCATTTTCAACAAATGGTGCTGGTTCAACTGGAGGTCAGCATGTAGAAGAATGCAAATTGGTCCATTCTTATCTCCTTTTATAAATCTCAAGTCCAAGTGGATCAAGGACCTCCACTTAGAACCAGATACACTGAAGCGAATAGAAGAGTAAGTGGGGAAGAGCCTGGAATACATGGGCACAGGGGAAAAGTTCCTGAACAGAACACCAATGGCTTATGCTCTAAGATCAAGAATTGACAAATGGGACCTCATAAAATTGCAAAGCTTCTGTAAGGTGAAGGACACTGTCAATAGGACAAAATGGCAACCAACAGATTGGAAAAAGATCTTTATCAGTCCTACATTTGGTGTCTAGGATTTGTGAACAAGTGAAAAGGTGGCAGGCACAGTGGCTGGGTGTAAAACTGGATGGTGAGATGATGGGAAGTGGAGAGGGGATGAGTGGACAAGGGAGGTGAAGGGTAACGAAGGGCAGACGTGATGTACAGACAGGTGGTTGGATGGATGGACAGGCAGGTGTGAAATTATGGGTATGGATTCTGAGTTACAGTCTGGGCACCGTTCACATGAGTCTCCGGTACTCTACATTTGTTATTATTTTTTATTACAATCTTTATTATTTTATTTTGAATGTGTTGCTTTTTGTGTATGGCATGATTGTATGTGTGTGAGACAAAAGAGAGAGGAGAGAGAGAGAGAGAGAGAGAGAGAGAGAGAGAGAGAGAGAGAGAGAGAGAGAACATTGTGCCATGGTGCATTTGTGGAGAGAATTGATCTGATTTGAGTGCTGGTCCTCACCTTTCATCTTGTTTGAGACAGGCTCTTCTGTTTTTCTGCCCCTGTGTCTGCTAGGCTAGCTGGCCTGGGAGCATCCAGGAGTTCTTTCATTTCCTATTGCCACAGAAGTACTAGGATTAAGCATACATGCTACTGTTCTTTTTGAATGGGGGTTCTAGGGATTTGAATTCAGATCCTCACACTTGCTCTCACAATCTCATTTGGGTCAGACTCCTGTCTCTGGTCTAAGACTTTAAAAAAAAACTTCTCCAGGTGCTGAGACAGCTATGAATGTGTACAGCTTGGGCCTACCCAACATATCTCAGGGTCCCAGCAAAGCTGTCCTCATGGCGGACTCTTTAACTGCATTGCCAGCTCCTTAGCCCCTACCAGCTGATTTTCTGAGCCTCAGTTTGTCCTCTGTGGTCACAAATTCTCTGTTTCTAGGTACATCCTTCTGCCTGTCCTTCACTGGATCTGAGATTATCACCAAGCTCGTGTATAGGCTGATCTTCTGAGGGGTAAGAAAAATACTTTGGAAGGAATTTATGTCCTCAGAAGAAGCAGCTCTCAAACATATCTCTGCTATGGCTGGAGTGTTCTTAACCATAATCAGACTCAGCCTCATTTGGCACCCCTCTCCCTAGTTCCTTTCTCCTTGTTAGATTCCTCTACGGATCCATCCTCATCCCCAGACCAATCCTTGCTCCACCTGACCCTTCAGTGGAGCTGGTAGACTCAGAGCCAATTAGAGGGATGGAAGTCATTTGAGTCAGCCTCCTGTCTCTAGTCCAACACCTTAAAAAAATAATCTTTTCTAGGTACCAAGGCAACTATGAATGTGGATGGCTTGGACCTACCCAACATATCTCAGGGTCCCAGCAAAGCACTTTGGGGCACTCGCAGGGGTCCAACCACGCGCCGGCAGAGGGAGTTCATGCCAGAAGAGAAGAAGGACACAATTTACTGGGAGAAAAGGAGAAAGAACAACGAGGCGGCCAAGCGATCTCGAGAAAAGCGACGTCTCAATGATGTGGCTATTGAAAGCAGGCTGGCCATGCTGCTGGAGGAGAACGCCACGCTAAGGGCTGAGCTACACGCTCTCAAACTTCAATTTGGCTTGTTGCCGTCCGTGTGTGGTCCTCGGATGTTGCCTTTGCAGGCCTTGCTATGGAAATCTTCCTGGACTGGCGAGTCCCATTCAGGGGCTGACTCATTCTTACCTTTGCCCGGTGGCCATGGTTGCCTGTTCAAACCATATGCTGTGGATTCTGGGATTCCAAGCTGCTCAGGCTGCCTGGTGGCTCAAGGGTGGCCTAGCTTAGCTGCTTCCCCCAGGTTCTTGCAGGAGTCAGAGTCCCTGCCCCACCGGATAGTTGACAAGACCTTTCACGCTACCTTCCCAGCTGCTGTCTTTGGTTGTCCTTTCTTAGATAAGCATGTGGGAACCAGACCAGAGCTGAAGAGTTGTTGTGGCCTGTGGTCATCTGTGCCCACTGGATCCCATGCCCCAGGGTCCTCGGGTATATCAATGACATCCTCTGAGAGTTCCACAGTGTTTTCTCCTGGTATGACCTGCCCTGTCCCAGGTGACAGGTCTGGCAGTCTGGCTCAGATTTCCCTGCCTCACAAGCTGCGGATCAAATCCCAAGCCTCAAGTGGGTGATACTGAGGTTGGGAGGTTTGCCAGGGAAGCCCCTGAGAGCTGCCTCTGGTCACACCCAGACCTCCAAAGGGATGATTATTTTTGAATACAGGTTTCAGCAAGGGATGGGTGGCTTGCTTTTGACTAGTTACTAGGATTGGACCAATCCTGCAGGAAGTTGCCCTCACTAGGTTGGTCCATCTTCTGGAGCCTAGACTTGAGCTCCAAGAAGAGAGAGGATGAGGTCCCATGTTGGATTATATTACAGTTTTTTACTTTTCCCTAAAATCTGAACTTTGGGTTACTATCCTCACCCCTAAATGTCTTCACTCATCATCATCCACCCACCCATCAGTCCATCCAATGATTGTTTCCATCTGTCCATCCATCCACTCACCCTTCATCTCCCCACCCGTCTGCCCCTCTGTTTACTTATCTTCTACATGTATTTATTGTCTATTCAACCACCCATGTCCTTCTATTCATTTTCCATCTATACTAATTTACCCATTTATTCATGTTTCATCCACTTTTCATTCATCCACCTATCATCATTTATCACTCCATTCATCTGCTCACCTAACCACCCACCCACCCCATCCATCCATCCATCCGCCCACCCATCCAGTCATTCACCCACCCACCATCTATTGATCCATCAAACTTATTTTTTACTATCTTCATCTTTTCATTCATCTTAAGAATCTATCTTCCCACATGACTATCTATCATCTATCTTTCTCTATTCATCCATATGTTTAAATATATGCTGAAAATAAAGATTTTTAAAGAAAAATGTTTATGACTATGATGTTTTATAACAGTAATAAAATCCCTAAGAGTCTGTCTATCAATCTGTCTGTCTGTCTATCTATCTATCTCTATCTATCTATCTATCTATCTATCTATCTATCTATCTATCTTTTAATCATCTTCCATCTACACATTGACCTGTTTATTGATTCTTCCTTTTATAATCCTTTCATCCATTGCATCTTCTCACCCACCTGCCAATGTTTACTTATCACCCATCCTGTTCATCTCTCCATCCCTTAATCCTTTAACTTTTACTCATCCCTCCTTCCATCATGCACCCATTCATCCACCCACCCACATCCTCACTCCTTTTATTTTCCATTTTCCCACCGATTTGTTGATCTATCCACTCTTCTTTCATTTTTATACATTCAATTACTAATTCCTGCTCATTTCTTCTGATGATTCATCCTCCATTTAAAAAAAAAAAAACTATTCATTGTCTTCTTCCCAACTCACTCATGATTTTTGGCCTTCCCTTTGTTCCCAGCTAAGAAGTAAAGTGTAAGCCATACCATACAGCACACTTGGGGAGTGTGAATCCTGAATACTTCGAGGTCATCTTGGGGGCTTTGGGATAGGGGATCAGATGTATGTGGTTAACATGACTTCTTTGTGTCTTGGATCAGGGCCTTATGATGGAACAGGTTAGTAATCTGTATATATGTGTCTCCGTGTGTCTATGTGTTTTCATTAATGTGTGTGAATTTGTGTTTTTATGAATATTTTTTGTGTACCCATGCATTTTTTTCTGACCTGCCTCTCCTTTGCTTATTGCTGACCCTGAGGACCAGATAGGTACACTCCCAACTGGCCAGAAGAAAGAACCACACAATATAAGGCTCTCTCCTGAAGGCCAGAGCCCACTCAAGTGTTCAGTCTCTCACTCAAGAAAGGATTTTTTAAAATTAGATTTTGAGTTTTAGGACCCTAACTACAGTTCTGGGGAGAGATAGTAGAGGCAGGAGGCTCCTCTTTTCTGGTTTCTTTGGTTGAGCTCTGGATGGTTCTGGATAGTAGAGCCATCAGGAGTCAGGAGCATCCCCACATTAAATGTGGATACAGGGCTAGTTCTCAGTTACCATAATGAATCAGGGTAAGGACCAGCCACTACCTGGCTGGATTTTAGTTAAGTGGAGCTCCAGGTCTTTCTCCCCCTACCTCTGGGCCTGTTTTTTTTTTTTTTTTTTTTTTTTTTTTTTTTTTTTTTTTTTTTTTTTTTTTTTTTATATTTAAATGTTTTATTATCAGCATATATTTAAGCATAATACTGTTTTGCTGTGACATTTCTTTACATGTATATAATGTATTTTGATCATACCTCCTGTCACTCTCTCTTGGTCCTGCCCACTCCTGCTGATGGTGCTTATGGTGTCCTTTCCCCACCTAGTCCTCCTTCTACTTTCATACCTTTATTTTTGGTGACCCAATGAGCTTAATTGGGGTTGCTTACAGGGACATGGGTTAGGGTTTGTTTACAGAAACAGGAGCAATTTGCCTATGAGTACATAACTAAAGACCTCAATCCCCAACCATTAACTGCCTACCAGTCCTCAGGGTGGACAGGGCCTCATGCACCCTTCCCCCTCAGAACTACTAACTGCCTATAAATCCTTAAGTATGGGTGAGGCCCTGACAATCTGCTTATCAATCCTCAGAGAAGTGGGAACTTGTGAACCCCTCCCCCTGCCACTAGCAATGATTAACTACCTATCAATCTTCAGGGAGAGGTAGGACCTGGTGAGTCATTCTTCCTAGCAACTGTTTTTTTTTTTTTTTTTTTTTTAATTCACTTTACATTTTGATCGCTGCCCCTCCCCAATAACTCCCTTACATAACCCCTACCCTTCTCCTCTGAGTGGGTGGAGACCCATCCTTGGTATCCCCCCACCATGGCACATCAAGTCTCTGGGGGTCTAGGCGCATTCTCTCCCACTGAGGCCAGACAGGGCAGGCCAGCTAGGAGAACATATCCCACAGACAGGCAACAACTTTTGGGATAGCCCCTGCTCCAGTTGTTCAGGACCCACATGAAGACAGAGCTACACAGCAGTTCACAGAACCCTTCCCTTGAGACTTTGATTTTCCAAGAGTGACTGGAAAGGCTGGAAGGAAGAGTTCCTGGAATAGGTGGTTGGAGTCAGCTAATGCCTGTCACAGGAAAAGGTAGAGCAATGTCTGGAAAAGTTCTCGTTAGCAAATCTCTTAGATTTATAAAATCTGAAAATCAGAATTGTTCCACATAGGAGGGCCTCCTGGAGTCTACAGGCGAGTGGTTATTCAGTTTCTACTTCCATACTTCTGGGGTTGGAGAACTCGCTGTCTTCAAATCTATTTCAGTGATTCCTTCTCTTGGGTCGAAACCTGTGTCTAACTTACAATTCAGATCTCCATTTCTTTCCCTATACTCTGCTTGGAGATGGCTTGTAAAAGTCTGTTTCCTCCTCTACAAAGTACATACTATCACAGTTACTTCAGACAATCTCAGGATTAAATCAGTCATTGTATACATAGCTCAAGAGCTTAGAGCTGTCTCATTCAGTTAGTGTAGCCGTACACCACCTGGTACAGTTTTCCTCACTTAACATCCAAATGTTAACTCCTGTTTTTTCTTTTCCTTGTTGTATAGAAAGGTCTTACACTTCCTGATTTGCTGATGTGTTTAAGTGACATGCTCTCTCATTTCAAAATGACTTCCCTTTACTATGGCTTTCCTTTTCCTTTTTTCTTTTTAATAATGCTACTTATATATGATGGCTATAGGAACTGAAAGCATTCTATATATATATATATAAACAATATATATATATGTATATATATATATATATATATATATATATATATATATATATATATTAACAAGTCTCTTTGTGCTCTTTCTATGGGGCCAAGCAAGAAGGTCAACAATATGATTTTGTCAAAAGAAGAAACTCCTATAAATGTCCATAATTTTTTTCAAAATGTGTTGAACTTTGTATTGTGTGCTCTAATCACAACTGTAGCTGTGTCTTCTGAGAACCACTACACAGATGATTCTTCCCATGTGGGTTCCTAGAAGTACCGTTGTAAGAGCTGGAAGCAACTTAACACTTTGGGGTACCCAGGTGACCTTTGTTGTAGTGTCAGCTTCATGATAGCTTTACAGAATAATTTTAGGACATCCTGTGGTCATGTATTTCTCTATCTCTTCCATCCGTCCTTCCATGTCAAACGAGTTCTAAATTCCCCTTTTGCTTCAGGTATATCCAATCAATATACATTCAATCAAGACAGGATGGAAATGTCTACCCAAGACTAGCTACAAAGCTTGTGGAGGATACTGATGTGTGGTCACATTCCTCTATTTGTCTGCAAGGTCTCTCAGATATATTATGGCTGAACACATCAGTATTGTTGTGAGTGTATGTGTGTGTTTTCGTGTGTGTGTGTGTGTGTGTGTGTGTGTGTGTGCATCATGCATGCTCATGCATGAGTATACTTACTCCCATCTGTGCACACAGATGTGGCATGATGCATGTGGTGTGGTGTTCAAATCTACTAGGAAAGAGCAAAGTCTAAGACACAATTCAAAGAAGAAGGATCATATCTTGAGGTCCAAGAAGCATGTGGTTCCTAAGAGAGCTAAAGGAAGTGTCCATAAGTGTGGACGTCAACGGTGAGCACTGCAATCGTCCATGCTTCACGGAGTCCATAGCTGGATCAGAAAATTGCTTTGCTCCCTTTAGTTGTTACTCATTCCTGTTGTACGATGTGAAACAAACCTGACCATTCCAGTCCTACAGTGACAAGTGAATCTGGGAACACAAGAGTAAGCAGTCAGGTTGGTTAGTTTCTCACAGAAGGAGCACCGCCATCTTATTCTTTCCTATTATTTGATTTTTATTCATTCGCTTTACATAATGATCACTGCTCCCCTCTACCAGTCCCCCTAAGTCCCTCCTCCACTCCCTCCCCTTCTCCTCTGAGAGGGTGGAAGCCCAACCTGGGTATCCCTGGATTCTGGCACACCAAGTCTCTGCAGGGCTAGGCGCATGCTTCTTCTCCCATTGAGGCCAGAAAAGGCAGCCAAGTTTGGGCAATGTATTCCACCGACAAGGAACAGCTTTAAGGACAGCCCCAGCTGCAGTTGTTGGAGGACTCACATGAAGACTAAGCTTCACCTCTGCTACATTTGTGCCATGGTCCTAGGTCCAGCCCATGTGTGCCCTTTGGTTGGTGGTTCAGTCTCTGAGAGCCCTCAAGGGTCCAGGTTAGTTGACTCTGTTGATTTTCCTGTGGCATTCCTATTCTCTTCAGGGCCCTCAATTATTCCCCCAACTCTTCCATAAGAATCCCTGAGCTCCATCCAATATTTGGCCATGGATCTCTGAATCTGTTTCTGTCAGCAGCTGGGTGGAGCCTCTCAGAAGACAGTTATGCTAGGTTCCTGTCTGCAAGAATAACAGTATCATTAATAGCGTCAGGAATTGGTGCTTGCCCATGGGATGGGTCTATTGTTGGGCCCACTATTGGTTGGCCACTCCCTCAGTCTCTGTTTCATTCCCCCATCCCTGAATTTGTTGTAAGTAGGATAAATTTTGGGTTGAAAGTTTTGTGGGTGAATTGGTATTCCTATTTTTCCAATGGGGTTCCTGCCTGGCTACAGGAAGTGGCGTTTTCATGTACCAAATCCCCACTGCTGTGAATCTCAACTAAGGTCACCCCCATTAATGCCTGGGAATGTCCCCCCATCCCAAGTCTCTGGCAATTAACAGCAAGTGCTATTACTAGAGTTTTTGATCTTAGTCACTCTGACAGGTGTAAGATGGAATCTCAGAGTCCTTTTGATTTGCATTTCCCTGAAAACTAGGGACACTGAACATTTCTTTAAGTGCTTCTCAGCTATTTGAAATTCCTCTGTTGAGAATTCTGTTTAGTTCTGTACCCCATTTTAAAAAAAATTAATTTAGTGGATTTTTTTGTTTTTACTTATTCACTTTGTATACCACTTACTGCCCACCTCATGGTCACCCTCTGCCACAGTTCATCCCCCCTGTTTCCTTCTCTTCTGGACAGGTGGGAGCCCCCTGGATCTCCCCCACAACCGCTCCTACACTTCAAGTTTCTGTGAATCTAGGTGCTTCCTCTCCAACACAGACAAGATAGCCCAGATATAAGAATATAGATGCCAGTGTACCCCGTTTTTAAATTGGGTTATTTGGTTTGTTGGTGTCTAACTTCTTGAGTTCCTTATAAATTTTGGATATTAGCCCTTTGTCAGATGTAGGGATGATGAAGAACCTTTTTAATCTGCAGGTTGTCGTTTCACCCTATTGACTCTGCTTTATACACCCTTTGCTTTATAGAAGCTTTTCAGTTTCATGAGGTCTCATTTATCAATTGTCGGTTCTAGAACCTAAGCTATTTGCATTCAGTCCAAGAAGTTGTCTGCTGTAGCAATGACTTCAAGGTTATTCCCCACTTTTTGTTCAATTAGTTTTAGTGTATCTGGTTTTACACTGAGGTCTTCGATCTGCCTGGAGTTGAATTTTGTGCAGGGTGATAGATATGTCTTTATTTGTATTATTCTCTGTGCAGACTTTGAAAGAGCAACTCCCAACTTCATACAGAAAAACAAAAAACCCCAGGAGAACTAAAACAATCCTGAGCAATAAAAGAACTTCTGGAGGTATCACCGTCTCTGATCTCAAGCTGTACTACAGAGAAATAGTAATAAAAACTGCATGGCATTGGTATAGAAACAGACAGGTTGATCAATGGAATCAGCCCACACATCAGCCTCTGAAATAAGCCCACACATCTGTGGACACATGATTTTTGACAACGAAGGCAAAACTGTACAATTGAAAAAAAAAAAAAAAAAGAAGTCATCTTCAACAAACGATGCTGTCTAACTGGGTTGTTCTAATCTTCTCTCACAGCAGGAACACCTACAGGCAGCTAGGATTTTATAAGCACTTCAGGGCAAACGCCAATGGCCCATAAAAGGTGTCTGGGATTGTGTTAAATTTCTTGGCCGTGACAGGGGAGTCATGTCTACATTATTACATAGCCTGAGCACTGTGAATGAAACGACAGCTTGTGGTAGTCCACTTTCTATCTCTACCATGTGTAGCCTAGGGATTGAATTCAGGTGGCCAGGCTTGGTGGCAAGGGCTGTTTTGCCCGAGGAGCCATTTTGCTGTCCCTTATTTTCACTTTGAGACAGTGTATTGTATGTTGTCCAGGCTGATTTTGAACTTCTGTCTCCAGGTGATTCTCTTGTCTTCGTATCCAATGTTACATGGGTTTCCTTTATCATTTTTGTCATAGTCAAGAGTCTGCGTATTACAGTAATGACTTTCTATCTTTATATCATGGGCACCAGAAAAAGAGAAAGACACAGATGTGTGTGTGTGTGTGTGTGTGTTTTGCCTCTGTGGTTCTGACAGCCTTGTCGAGGGGACACATTAAAAAAAAAAAAAAAAAAGAAACAAAAAACCCAAAACCAGAGAGAGGCATCCTGCCTCTTTTGATGTGGTTCAGGTGGAGGATGCCAATTGCAACAGTTTGCTACTGATTTTCCAACACTTGTGATATCTGCAAAGGCAAAAAGTCCCCCTAGATTTTTATTTTCTGAGGAAAAATAATTGACATCACCACTGTTGGAGACAGACACTAGAGGCTACCACGACTGTGCACTGGATGGAATGGTCTCCTGGTGACATGTCTGAATATTCTAATAATGATAAAACAGTACCATCAGCTTAGAAAACAAGATGATGTCTTAACAATGAAAAAGCCAGGTCTAGGTAGACGGCTTACTTGGTAAGATACCTGCCATGGTAAAAACATCTTGTACAAGCATAAGGACCAAGCATCCATGTAAAAAGCTGGGTGTGTACAGGCATGCATCCATAGCACCCTGGTGTGGTGCTAGAAGGTAGAGACAGTACCATCATGTTTGTAGCTCCGTGGTCAGCCAGTCCACCTAATCCGTGAGCTCCAGGTTCAATAAGAGACACTGTTTAAAAAAAATAGTGTTCTGGAGAGATGGTTCAGTAGTTAGACCATGTATCAGAGGAGAGGGTTTCAATTCCCTGAATTTATGTCAGATCGATCACAACCATCTGTAATTACAGTTCTGGGGGAGGACGGTTCAGATGCCTCTGGAGTCTACAGACACCAGCACACTCATATAGATACATACATATATACATGATTAAAAGTAAGATACAGAAAAAAGAAAGAAAAAGGAAGACTGAAGGGTGCTGGTGAGATGGCTCAGTGGGTAAAGGTGCTTGCCTGATGACTGAGTTTGATTCCCAGGACTCATGTGGTGGAAGGAGAGAATCAACCCTTGCTGGTTGTCCTCTGACCTCCAAGTTCCCCAGTGGAACATGGAACGTACTCTCCTTATGAATGAGTAAATGCAGTAAGAGTTGAAGTCTAAATGAAGCATGAAACAATGAAAGAACAAGTTAGGACAAGCATCAAAATAGAGGCAAAGGGCTTGCAAGGAGGGGAGTGAACTATGACAATATGGAGGAAGCTAAGGAAGGGTCTTTTTAGGCTGGGAGGTGGCTCGGTGGGCAAAGAGCTGCTGTGTAGGCAGGAAAGTCTAGATTTGATCCCCAGCAACCATTTTTTAAAAAAAGCTGGCCACGGAGACATTCATATATAATCCCAGTGCTGGTATGGCAAGGTAGGCGGATCTTGAGAGCTGACTTCCCAGCTAGTCTATCTGAAATGGTGAGCTCCGGGTTCAGTGAGAGATTCTGTTTCAAAACATAAGATGGGGAAGAAACTGAAGAAGACACCTCCCTTCCAGAGACAGTCCTTAAAAAAGATTTCGTTTTGCTATTTTTGGTGTGTAATTCCTTGGAGATGGAGTGACATCCTGTGAGCCACCTTATGTAGGTGCTGAGAAACCCAACTCAGGTGCCCTGGGTGAGTAACAAGTGCTTTTTAACAGCTGAAGCATCTCTCCAGCCCAGAGAAGGAAGGGCCTTTCTTTTTAAGTTTTATTTTACTGATTAATGTTATATGTGTGTATGATGTATGAATGTAGGTTCTTTGGTACATATGTGGAGTTGAGAAGACAACTTGGTGGACTTGGTTCTTTCTTTCTGTTGTAATGTGGGTCCCAAGAATTGAACTCAGTCATTAGGTTTTCGTGGCAAGCACCTTTACCTGCTGAGGCATCTCACAAGCCAAAAACTGTTTATAAAATAGTGAATTTTGACTAGAGTTGAGGGAGAAAAAAAGACTTCCCTGGACATCGAGACTAGCTTGTGCAAAGGCTCTGAGGCAGAGTGATGCAGGAAGGTCAGGGTGGACCAGATAGCTCAAACACTGTGGTTAAAGGGACTAGATAGTGGAGGTGAGGGTAGGAAGATGACAGACTCAGTCACGCAGCATCTAGAGGGCCAAGGTAAAGACCTGGCTTCTTCTCTGAGATGGGGATTGTGGGGAAATTTCTGAGCATATGTCTGTTGTAAATGTCTTCCAAGTCCCATCCTGTGGTGTGTGAGGTGGAGAGAAAATAAAACTTCCTCGAAAGTGCAAGGGAACTAGCTTGTTGTCTGGCAGAGTCGGGTGGGGACTGACCACTAGGTGGCTGTGACTTAACTCTCTGTTGCCAGTCAATGCCTGGCCAATGCTTACTCTGTTTCCGAACCTTTCTGAGATATATGGGTCACAGAACAAATAAAATTGCCCCACGGGTCACAATCATGGTGGGGCAAACACTGGTATGTCTCTTCTATATTATTTATTTTACGTGTTTATGTGCTGCAGAGCTTTCATTCCCTGAGCAAAACAAACCATCTTTATCAGAGCAGCCATGCCTGCTTGTAAGAGGCCATCAGGACCAGATGGTGGGCGGTTGCTATTCCCTATAGAAGGACCTGGGAGGGTCTTTGTTCCCACAGGTCCAGCCACCTCTCTCAGTCAGTTGTTTGCAGTTCTTCTCTACACCCATGTTCTAGGGTTTCTATCTCTGTGGAACTACATGACCAGAAGCCTGGGGAGAAAAGGTTTTATTTCATTTTATACTTTTAGGTAACAATCTACCACTGAAGAAAGTCAGGGCAGGAACTTGGAGCCAGGAATGGAAACAGAAGCCATGAAGCCTGCTGCTTACTGACTTGCTCAGCCTGCTTTCTTATAACACCCAGGACCAGTGGTCTAGGGGAAGAACCACCTACAGTGTGTTTGGCCTCCCACTTCAATCATCAGTCAAAAAAAAAAAAAAAAAAAAAAAAAAAAAAAAAAAAAAAGCTAGTGCTACTGTAGATGATGGGCTATAAGATATAAACTGTTTCCTCTCCAAGTTGCTTTTGGTCAGTGTTTCTTCACAGCATCAGAAGAGCTAAGGAGAACCCTAGAGAAGGAATGTGTGGTATGCAGGTATGTATCTCTGTGACTGTGTCTGGAGGTCAGAGGTTAATATAGGGTTTCTTCCTTGATTGATTTTCATCTTATATATTGAGGCAGATTCTGTTAATTGAACCCAGAGCTTGAAGATTGCACTAATCTAGGCATCCAGCTTCCCCCTGGGGAGTGACAAACATTTTATTCACTCGATGAGCCATCTTTAGCCCCAATCTTTTGTCCTTCTATCACGTCTCTTCCAGCAAGTCATCGTTTTTGACAGGAGTGTATCAGGCACATGTGGTAGATGCTGCAAGGATAAGGGACTGGCTGAGGTTGGAGGAGTCTGGTCAGCGAGGAAGTGGCCAGAAATAGTTACAGAGAAAATCTGGTAGACTCAGGTAAACAACAGGAAGAGTTCAAAATATATTAGAGGTAAGATGGCCCTAGCAAGTGACACTGCAGATAAGGGCTATGCAATACCAGGGGTTTTGAAGGATTCGGACATTTAAACCAGCTCTGGAATTATAGATGGTCTGTCGCCATGACAAGTGGGATTATTGTCTGGTTCTCTGATCTAATATAGTGGCTGCCGACACTCTCCTCTGGCCTTTGCCTATTTTTGGTGTGTGTGTGTGTGTGTGTGTGTGTGTGTGCGCGCACATGTGCATGCGTGCCATTTTACATGCACATGGAAGCCAAATGGGAGTCTTTTAGCAATGTCTTCTATGACTCTCCACCTTATTGATACATGGATTCTCACTAAAGGTAAAGCTAGCCTGGCAGCTAGAAAAAGCCCCAGCCATCTTTCTGTTTCAGCCCACCACCATGCTAGGATTACTGGTATATGTGGGCAGCAAGCACTCTAATTAAGTGGTCTTCTCAGCCCTACCCTGGCATTTGTTAGACAAAGCCTTCCTTAGTGGGATTCTTGTGACCAGTCAGAGAGAGACAGAGCCTCTTTTGACTTCCTGTCTGTCCCCTGAAGTCCTTTTCTGCTCCTAATCTCCCCACTTGCTGTTCCCTCTGCCTGGGATGCTTTACCCTAATCTTCATCTGTTTTTCATCAGAATTTGTCTCTAATGCCTTGTTCTCAAAATGGGCCCCTTTTCAGTCTCATTCATTCCTTCATTATTCATTTTCTCCCTGTTTCCCTGTTTATCCCCCCCCCCCAGTGCCCACTGAACCTTTTGTTCCTCAACATGGTCGTGTCCTACTTCCTTGCCTGTTTCTCTGAGGCACAGTGAGTTTAATTAGGTTGCTTGCACTAGCATGGAGAGTTATTCTAACACGGACAACTAGCCAGTGGCTCTGCCACTGAAGAAAAGGACCCCCCACTCCCCAGCAGCTGTTAACTGCCAACAGATCCTCAGGGAGAGGTGGCATCTGACGAGCTCTCCCCATTCCGTGGTGGAATGTCAAGGGGCCCAGGCTTCTGCAGGTAACCACAGCTGCTGTGGGTTCATGCGTGCAACATTCACGATGCATCCTGAAGACATTTCACAGGACTCTTCCCCTCCCCCAGCTATTAGATCGATTTTGTTCTCTTTTGCACAATTTCTAGAGCCTTGGAGGGGTGATACCAATGTCCCATTTAGGGCTTAGCACTGAACAGTCACTATTTCTCAGTGTATCGGTCAGTTCTGTGCCTTTGTATTTCCCACTGCAAGAAGAAGCTTCTCTGACACAGGCTGAGAGCAACACTAATCTATGGATATAAACAGTCTTTAGAAAGGCATTTGACACCATATCCACTTAGAACAATAGCAGCAGGCTTACCTTAGATTTTATCACCTCCTCAGTCGTGGGCTTTTGAACAATTTATTTCTTGGTCTTCAATTCTATTCCACTGATTCACCTGTCTGTCTCTATACCAGTACCATGCAGTTTTTATCATAATTTTTTCTGTAGTACAGCTTGAGGTCAGGGATGGTGAGTCTCTAGAAGTTCTTTTTTATTTTTAAATTTTTAATTTTTAAAAACTTATTTAATCTTTTTTACACTCTATATTTTATCCCCCTCCTGGTCCATCCTCTGACTGTTTCACATCCCATACCTCCTCCCCTGACCCCTGGCTCCATTGAGGATGTCCTCACCCTACTACTCCCTCGGGCCTCAAGTCTCTTGAGGGTTAGGCACATCTTCTCTCACTGAGTCCAGACCCAGCAGTTCTCTGCTGTATATGTGTTGGGGGCCACATATCAACACATGTATGCTGCCTGGTTGTTGGCTCAGTGTCTGAGAGATGTCGGGGTCCAGGTTTGTTGAAATTGCTGGTCTTCCTATGGGGTCACCCTCCTGCTCAGCTTCTTCCAGCTTTTCCCTAATTCAACACTGGGGTCCCTGGCTTCAGTCCATTGGTTGGGTATAAGTATCTGCATCTGACTCTTTCAGCTGCATGTTAGGCCTCTTGGAGGGCAGCCATGCTAGGCTCCTGTCTATAAGCACATGACAGCCTCAGTAATGGTGTCAGTCAGGCCTTGGGGCCTCCCCTTGAGCTCCACTTTGGGCCTGTCACTGGACCTCCTCTCCCTCAGTCTCTTCTCAGTTTTTGTCCCTGAAGTTCTTTTAGTCAGGCTTTTTGAACTTGGGATGCTAACCCCATTCCTCACTTGATGCCCTGTCTTTCTGCTGGAGGAGGGCTCTACAAGTTCCCTTTGTAAGGCATTTCATCTAAGTATCTAAGAGTATTTTGGGGGTGTTCTTGGGTTTGGTTTGCAAGAATTTTAGTATTTTTGCATGGATATTCATAAGCAAAACTGGTCTGAAGTTTTGTTTGATGTATCTGTGTGTGGTTTAGGTATCAGAGTAACTGTGGCCTCATAACATGAATTAGTATTCTTTCTATTTATATTTTATGGTGTAGTTTGAGGAGTATTGGTATTAGCTCTTCTTTGAAGGTCTAATAGAATTCTGCAATAAAACCATTTGGTCCTGGGCTTTTTTTTTTTTTTTTTTTTGGTTGGGAGTTTTTTTTTTTAATTGAATATTTTATTTATTTACATTTCAGATTCCATCCCCTTTTCCCCATTTCCTCTCCCTAGAACCCCCATCCCATCCTCACTCCTTATTTTTGCTTTTATAGCATTTTAATTACATGTAAGCATTAAGGTCAGTTCTAGGTTGAGGAACTAGCAATACAATAGATTCAAATAGTCAAGGAACAAGCAAGAAAATAAACACAAATAGTCAGAGAACAAGCAAGACAATAAACAAAGTTCCATGAACACTCCCGTGGTCACTGTTTCTTTTGTGTGTGTGTGTGTGTGTGTGTGTTATTACATGTGAAGTCTTTTTTTTGGATATTTTATTTACACTTCAGATGCCATTCCCTTTCCCCATCCCCCCCTTAGAAAACCCCTATCCCATGCCCCCTTTTCCTTTTTGCATTTATACACTTTTTAAAAATGTTAATCAAAGGCTTTATAAGTTTGGTAATGCTCAATCAGAAGTGTAATCCAATACCCAACCTAGATATATCAACTATCTTTGACTGGTGGAGACATGTGAACATCTGCCTCCCTGTCTGCCCCCTCTTTCTCTTTCTCTCTCTCATCACCTAGCTTCTCCTCTCATTCTTCTCCTCCTCTCCTTACTCCTTCTCTTCCTCTCAGTACTCCTCCCACCTTAGCTCCTCTTACATATCACCCTTCCTGTTAAAATAAAACTTTTCTCTCAAAATGCAATTATAGCATAATTATGCCAATTTGTACCAGTGAGGTACAAGATAGTCCTAATACCCAGTCCATCATTTTGCTGACTAACCAGAACCTCTGTCAACTATCCTAACTAAAACACTTAGTTCTGAACCTGGCTTTTTCCTTGGCTTTAGAATGAATGTCAGCTGAAAACCATCCACTCAACTCTTTTCTCTCAAGGTAAATAGCCAGGATTGGCTATCAGACTATAGGTTTTCAACCCCGTCAGAAATCCAGAATGACTGAGTTAACTAAAATTGTGGGAAGCACAAAGCATAGCTTCTAAAACTTAGCCAATTTATAGAGACCTCTGAACACCTGGACACTCCCTATACTACAAAATATTGTAGCATCTGTTCTTCTGCCTTCTGGCCCAGGATCATCTGACAGACCTTAGTGCTGCAGAATTATTAAGGGCTGAATACTCTGTCTAGGCAGATATAATCAGGTGACTATTCTGCAAGTGTGTCCTTTTCTGGACAGTAATTTGTCTGTAGATGGAAAGAGGCAATTCTTGTCTAGTGGCTGTCTCACCACAACTGGAGTAACTCCAAAGATGCTCAATTTCTTCTTAGAATTCAATGCAGGAAGCTGTCAGGAGCAGACAGGTCTCTAATCAAAATGAACATTAATACAGAAATGTTTGTAACATCAATTCTGTGGACTTCTGACGTTTTGAAAACCAACTATCCATGTAAGATAATCTGGACTGTTGTCTGTTCACTCCACTCAGCTATTTCTAAATAAAACATAGAAAACACCCTAACAATAAACTCCAAGCCACGAATTTGCTATAGTCCCTTAACTCACAGACTAACCATGTCAAATCTGTTAAAAAAAAAAAAAAGTTAAAGAAGGACTGGGTCTAAGCCTGTATTCCTAAATGTGTTATACTGGTACAATGCCTATGAGAGTATCAATATTTATCTCACTTTTATATCAATAAGAAGCTCATACCAATGAAAACCTTAAAATTTGTAATCAAAATAAATTGGTGCTATTTAAGAAATTATATCTTCATCTTGATAATAATTGTACAGATTTCTACCAATAGGTTTCGGCTATGCAATAAATCCTAGCTAGTCCTCCCTATTCCCCACAAAACCACTACTTTTCCCTAGAAAGACAGCCCAACATTTACTACCTTAGTCCCCAAGCCCAGGGAATAGGGGCGCTGACTCTTCATTAGCTTCTTCAAGCTGATTATGGGCGTTGAGATATTAGAAGAGGAGTGGAGGGGAGAGTAAATTGATAAGTCTCTGATGCTGTGTCTTCACTGCCTCCAGATGGAATTCCCGGACCTCAGAGGTTCGAGCAGGTCTGCTCAGCTTGCTTGATGAGTAGATACACCAAGGCTGTGTATTCTGCAATATACAATTCTCAAAACAAATTTTAGTATCAAGATAATTTTTTTAAGAGGGCTGACATTTTATTAAAGATGTTGGTTTTAACGGCTTTTCTTTTTTCCCCCTCTTTTATTGGATATAATATTTACATTTCAAATTTTATCCCCTTACCCCATTCCCCTTACCACCCAGGAACCCCTTACCCCATTCCCCCTTCCTTCTGCTTCTATGAGGGTGTGCACCCACCTACACCCCACTCCCCCCTCCCCACCCTCAGATCCCCCCACCCCCACTCAGTGTTCAGCCTTCATGGGACCAAAGATCTTCTCTCCCACCTATGGCCAACAAGGCCATCCTCCCCTACATATACAGCTGGAGTCATGTGTCCCTCCCTATGTGCTCCTAGGCTGGTGGTTTAGACCCTGGGGAGCTCTGGCTGGTTGGTATTGTTGCTCTCCTCATGGGGCCACCAACCCTTTTGGCTCCTTCAGTCTACTCTCTAACTTCTCCATTGGGAACCCTTGATCAGATTAATGGTTAGCTGTGAGCATCTGCCTCTGGGTATGTCAGACTCTGGGGGACCTCTAAGGAGACAGCCATATCAGGCTGCTGTCAGCATTGGTTGGGAGGTTTTTTAATGACTGCTTCCACTTCCCTAAGGGCTATAGGGCTGTTTAGTTAACTTGACCGTGATTTAACTTTGGCAAGGGGTATTTGTCTAGAAACTCATCCATGTTGTATAGGCTTTTCCAGTTATGGCTGGTATTGGCTTTTTAGTAAGACATGATGATTCTTTGAATTTCCTCAGTTTCTGTTATGTCTCCCTTTTTCTTTCTGATTTTGTTAATTTGGATACGGTCTCTGTGCCTTTTAGTTTGGCTAAGGGTTTAATCTGTCTTGATTTTCCTCAAACAACCCCATTCTTGGTTTTGTTGATTTTTTGTTTTGTTTTCTTTGTTTCTAATTGGTTGATTTCAGCCCCAAGTTTTGTCATTTCCTGCTGTCTACTCCCCCTGGGTGTGTTTGTTTCTTTTTGTTCTATAATTTTCAGGTGTTCTGTTAATTGCTAGTATAGAATCTCTCTAATTTCTTTATGAAGGCACTTAGTGCTATAAATGTCCTTCTTAGCACTGCTTTCATTGTGTTCCATAAGGTTGGATATGTTGCACCTTCATTTTCATTGAATTCTATAACGGCTTTAATTTTTTTATTTCTTCCATGACCAAGAAATCATTGCATATTCAGTTTCCATGAGTATATGGGATTTCTGTTGTTTTTGTTGTTATTGAAATCTAGTCTTTGTCCATGGTGATCTAATAGAATGCAAGGAATTATTTCAATCTTCTTGTATCTGTTGAGGCTTGTTTTGCATCTGATTATGTGGTCAATTTAGGAGAAGGAACTGTGAGATGCTGAGAAGATGGTATTTTCTTGTGTTCTGGGGTGAAGTGTTCTGTAGATATCTTTTAAGTCCATTTGCTTCATAACTTCTGTTAGTTTCATTGTGTTTGTCTAGTTTCTGTTTGATCAATTGTCCCTTGGTGAGAATGTGGTATTGAAGTCTCCCACTATTATTGTATGAGGTGCAATGTGTGCTTTGAGCTTCAGTAAAGTTTCTTTTATGAATGTGGGTGCCCTTGCATTTGAAGCATAGATGTTCAAAATTGAGACATTTTGGTGGATTTTTCCCTTTATGAGTATGAAGTGTCCTTCCCCATTTCTTTTGGTTACTTTTGATTGAAAGTCTAATTTATTGGATATTAAATGGCTACTCCAGCTTGTTTCTTGGGACTGTTTACTTGGAAAACCCTTTTTTTCCCAACCGTTTATTCTGGAGTTAGATTTTATATTTGTTGCTAAGGTGTTTTTTTTTTTTTTTTTTTCAGCAGAATGATGGATCCTGTTTACATAACCAGTTTGTTACACTGTTTCATTTGTTGGTGAACTGAGTCCATTGAAGTTGAGAGATATTAATGACCAATGATTGGTAGGTAGTTCCTGTTAATTTGTTGGTGGAGGTGCTAGTGTGTGTGTGTGTGTGTGTGTGTTTGTGTGTGTGTGATTATCTTCTTCTTTTAGGTTTGTTTTGAGATGATTAATTTCTTCTATTTTCTTGGGTGTAGTTACCCTCCTTGTTTTCCAGTTTTTCTTCTAGTATCCTCTGTAGAACTGGATTAGTAGATATTGTTTAGATATTGTTTAGTTACAGAATATCTTGGTTTCTCCATCTATGGTGGTTGAGAATTTTTGCTGTTTATAGTAATATGGGGTGGCATCTGTGGTCTCTTAGGGTCTGCAAGACATCTGTCCAGGATCTTTTGGCTTTCAGAGTTTTGGTTGAGAAGTCAGGTGTAGTTCTGATAGGCCTGCCATTATATGTTACTTGGTTTTTTCAAACCCTTGCAGGTTTTAATATTCATACTTTGTTCTGTACATTTAGAGTATGTGGCAGGAGGATTTTCTTTTCTTGTCCATTTATTTTGTGTTCTATAGGTTTCTTGTAAGTTTATGGCCACCTTTTTCTTTAGGTTAGGGAAGTTTTCTTCTATGAATTTGCTGAAGAAGTTTTCTGGCCCTTTGACCTGAGAATCTTCACCCTCTTCTATTCCTATTTTTCTTAGGTATGGTCTTTTCTGTTTCTTCCAAATTTGCTGGATGTTTTGGGTTAGGAACTGTTTACACTTGGCATTTTCTTTGATCGATGTATCAATATCTTCTATGGTATCTTCTGCTTCTGAGATTCTTTCTTCCATCCCTTGTATTTTATCGGTAATGCTTGTGTCTGTAGCTCCTCTTCTCTTTCCTAGGTTTTCCATCTTCAGTGTTAACTCCATTTGTGATTTTTTTATTGTGTCTATTTCCATTTTTAAATCTTGGACTGTTTTGTTCAATTTCTTCAACCAGTTTGATTGTATTTTCCTGTATTTCTTTATGGGATTTGTTTGTTTCCTCCTTAAGGGCTTCTATCTGTTTGCCTGTGTTTTCCTGTATTTTTGTAAGGGAGTATTTACATCCTCCTTAAAGGCTTCAATCTTCTTCATTATATGGGATTTAAGGTCAGTACCATGGTTTTCAGATGTGTTAGGGTATCCAGGGTTTGCTGTAGTAGGAGAGCTGGGTTCTGATGATGCCAAATTGTGTTGACTTCTGTTAGGTATGTTCTTGTATTTGCCTTTTGCCATCTGGTTGTCTCTGGTGTTAACTGGCCTAGGTGTCTTAGATTCAAGGCCTTTTTGGAGGCAGGTGAAGCTGTGTGCCCCAAGTTAGGGCATGTTTTCTTCGAGGCAGGCAGTGCTGTGTCTAGTTAGAGCAGACTTTTTGTATCCTGGTTAGAGGTATCAAGGAGACAAGGCAGGGTTCTGGTGGATCAGCAAGCAAGCCTATCTGCCAGTGGTGCAGACCAGACTGGAGTGTTGGGGCTCTGGCAGGATGGAACAGATTCCATGTCTTCTGGGCTCTGTGTGTGTGGGTCCCAGGTAGCATGGATATTGGGGAGGGTCTCACCTGTGTCCCTAGTTAGAACGCTCCTCCTGGGAGACAGGTAGGGCTATTGGGTGGGAGAGTGGGCATCCCAATCTGCCATGGGTGCAGGTGAAGGTGCAGATCAGAAGGGCAAGGGGGCAGTGCAGGACAGATCGAATGTCTTTTGGGCCCTGTGGGGGCTCCAGCTGATGTGGATATTGGGGTGGGTATCCCACCTGTGTCCCTGGTTTAAGCAGACCTCCTAGGAGACAGGCAGGGATGTGGGGTTGGGGAGTGGGTATGCCGACCTCAGTGATGATGATGTTGATGATGATGTTGATGATGATGATGATGATGATATTTCGGGGACATCAAGCGTACTATGGCACATGGGGTCGATTCTTTTCTTCTACTTTTATGTGAGACCTGGGGACTGAATTCAGGTGGCAGGTTTGTGTGGCATGCACTTTTATTTGCTGATCCATGTTTCTGGTGCCAGTTTTAGTTTTGAGACAGGTTCTCCTTGGATTGGAGATCACCAGTTGAACATGTCAGTGAGTTCCAGACCACAGTTTGGAGAGGTGGACAGGACATGTGTGTGCTTGAGGCTTCCATAGGGTAAGAAATTAAAAAGGAGTGGAAAGGAAAGTTGCCCTGCCCCTAAGGTCACTAGTATGGTTCTCAGGACCTGCTGTTACTCTCTTCAAGGAGGGGAGGACAGCCCCTTCATCCTCTCTCCTCAGAGCACAGTAAATTCTGAGAACTCCTTCTCAGTGGTTTGTTTTATTCCCTGACCCAACATGCTTCCTGACCATCATCATTTTGTCATGGTTCTGAAGAGGAGAAAGGAAGGGAAGGATCTCTGATCCAGATCTAGGTCTCCACACAGAGAAGAGAGGGCTCGGGATAGCTTTGTTTAAGCTGCTGGCTTTCCATTTCTCTCTCCATAGAACTGATATGACAATTTTACTACACCTCCTGGGGTTGTGGGAGAATCCAGGGACTTAGGAACACTTGTAGCAAGGTGTTTAGTGTTGGTTGTCAGCTTTGGTTAGAGACACTTTTTTTGCAGCAGTAACTGTAGAGACTCATAGTCAAAGTTCTGAGAATAAGTGCCTGTTGAGTCCCTACATAGAAGAACATATTTCCCCATATTCCTCAAAGTTCAGAGACCATTATAGGGGCGGGAAAGAATGTAAAAGCAGGAGGAGGACGTGGACGCCGTTTTCCAGGTGTGATGCTGTGCTGCAGTGAACTCAGCAGCTGTGATTACCTGTAACACAAGACCTGCAAAAGTTTATGCTTGATATTCTGTGACAGAGGTGGGAGGAGCTCTTGGGGAACTTACCCTTCCACGAAGATTTATAGGCAGTTGATGGCTGCACAAAGAGGAGGAGGAGGAGGGAGATACTTTTCTTCAGGTGTAGGACAGATCTTTTCCTGTTTGCTCCTCCTCTTCTCTTCCTTTATTTTCTCTTCCTTCCTCTTCTTCTTCCTCTTTCTTCCTTTTCCCTTTGCCTCAGTTTTCTCCATCTCTTTTACCTCCTCCTCCTGCTTAAATACACCAATTACATTGCAAAGAAGCAGAGAGTAGTGCCTGCATATGAGACTCTTCTGTTTCTGCAAGTCATTCACCTGATTAGGTGAGGGTCATCCTATTATAGATGAGCATCTGCAGTGTTCAGTCTATTGATCTGAAGCGTCACAGAAACATCTCCATAACATCTGGGTAACATGATCCAGTCAATATGAAACATGAAGCTCACCAACACATATCTACCTCCTGTCAAGTTGACCCCAGATGTCTCTCCTTAAGTCATTCTTAACTGCCAAAACAAGGACATCATATAGTTTCACATTCATCACAGGATACAACCAGTGTGCAACAGGTAGTGCCAATCTTCAGCTTGACAGAACCTAGAATCGCCTGGGAGAAGGGCCTCTGTGCATGCCCATAGGGGAGGATCTTGATGATGTTAATTGACACGGGCAGAGCCATTCCCTGCAGGGATGCTGGACTGTATAATGGAGAGAGGGATCTAAGCAGTAGCTTGCATGCATCCCCAGTCTCCTGACTGTGATGATGTGATCAGCTGCTCCAAGTACCTTGAGCTGTCAGCCAAAACAAGTCCTTTCCTTTTAAGTTGTTTCTGTCAGAGCACTTTCCCACAGCCACAGGAAAAGGAACCAAGTTTCTGTGTCCACAGGAAACCCATGAGCCCCTTTCTCAGAAAGGAATGTAATGTCCTTCCAGAAAGTCTACTCTTCTGCTTCATAGTTCAGAACATCAATAGTATGTGAATTTGAAAAGACTTAAATACTGTGTTACATGGCTAGCAATCTTTTAAAAGTTTTTAGTCTTAAGTGCATGCATGTGCATATGCACACGTATATGGATTACTGAGAGGCCAGAAAATGGTTTCAGACCGGCAGTTGTGGGCCACTTGATGTGGGTACTGGGAAGCAAACTCAGGTCCTTTGGAAGCACAAGCAGTTAACCACTGACCTATCTCCCCAGAATTTATTTTCCCATTTAGTGTGTGCCTCTGTGTTTGTATATGTGGGTGCTCACATGCACTGCCCTGTACCTGTGTGGCGCTTAGAGGAAAACCTAGAGGATATGTTAAGCACTTTCTGTGTTTTCTGTCTGAGAAAAAAATCTCTCACTGACCTGGAACTTTGCCATGTAGACCAGGAACTTCCAGGGAGCCTCTGTTTCCACCTTCTATCTTTAAAAAAAAAAATTATGTATGTATCTATTTACACCCCCAATGCTACTCTCCAGTTCCTCTCCCGTCCTCCTCTGAGAGAGTGGGGGCTACACTGCAATCATACATTCCGGTCACATCAAGTTTCTAAACAGATTAGGTGCATCCTATCCTACTGAGGTCAAACAAGGCAGCCCTGAGAGTGGGCGCCGTAGTCATCTGTCTGCCTTCTATCTTGATGTTGCTAAGATTACGGGGCATGCCATCATATATAACTTCTTTCTTCCCTTCTTTCCTTCCATCCCCTCTTCCTTCCCTTCTCACTCTTCTTTCTCTTTTCCCTTCCTTCTTTCCCGCCCTTGCCGGGAGCCAAACCCAGGAAATTAGCTGCTGTTCTGGAAAGCCTAGTCAGTACAAGGTTAAGAAAGGACTTTGAGGATCTCAGGTCCTAGGAACTTAAAGAATGTCTGACATTTCCTGGGAGCCGGTTACGACAGTGGGATGGTCTTGGGCAATGAGGATATGACAGTGGGATAGTCTCAGACAAGGATGATTCGATAGTGGGATAGCCTTAAGCAATGACCTTCGCTGAAACTTCCAATTTTGCTGTGTCTTTATAACCTGCCCCTGAAATTAAAGTCTCAGAGCTTGATCAGAACCCCAGAATTGCTCTCACTCTTATTGTCTTTTGTCCCTTCATTCTTTCACCCCCTTCCCTAGGGTCTCATTGAATGCCCTCGGGCCAGGGCATTCCCTCCCTTCCTTCTTCCCCTCCTCCCATCCTGCCTTTCTTTCCTTCTCTCTCTCTCTCTCTCTCTCTCTCTCTCTCTCTCTCTCTCTCTCTTCCTCCCTCCCTCCCTTCCTTCCTTCCTTCCTTCCTTCCTTCCTTCCTTCCTTCCTTCCTTTCTTCTCTCATTGCTCTAGGGAACAAAACTTCCTCACTATTGTGAGGCAAGTGTTTACTGACTGAGCCATCTCTCCAGCCCCTCCTTCCCCGTTTGGACCCAGGCTGGCCTTAGACTACATAGAAAAGGATGACTTTAAACTCTCATCCTCCTGCCTTCATCTATCCCGAACTATACAATGAGACACAGTCTAATCTTTTATTAGGTCTTCTGCTGGCCAGATTGAGCTAGGGCATACCTTTGTTCTCTCCTTTAACCATATTTTCTGTGTTTCAAAAGGTCACCTTCAAAAGTCCCCAAGGTGAAGTTTCCAAGATGAATTGGAGTGGGGCATACACCCTATGTGCTGGAAGAAAAGGTGCAAGCATGACTGAGTGGAGGGAATGGGAAGGGCAGCTAAAGAAAGTTTTAGAAAGAACTTGGTTTGCATATTATAAAGAGTCACCAGAAAGTTCTGAGCAGTGAACGGTATGTTCTGATTTAGAATTTCTAGGTCCTTTGTAATGGTCCCACTGGAGTGATCAGGATCCTGAGAGCTGAGCAGGTGTCTCAGTGGGTAAGAGTGCTTACTATGTAAATATGACAGACTGCAACTGGATCCTCAGACTCATGTAATAGCTGTGCATGGCTGTGAATGCCTGTAACCCCAGCATGGACAGACAGGAGGTGGGCACATCCTGGAAACTCACTGGCTAGCCAGGTCAGCAGAAATGGCAAGCTTCAGATTCAACAAGAGGCCACATCTCAAGGGAAGAGGGCAGAAAAATAGAAGTAGACCAGGATATCCAATGTCATCCTTTGGTCTCTGCACATAAATTTACAAGTGCATGCCCCCCTGCACATTCACACACACACACACACACACACACACACACACACACACACACACACTTGAAGTGTTCCTATAGGACAAGGGGCTGGGCTGCGATCAGAAGGCTGGAGAGAAGGGATAGATTCTGTTGTCTTCCAAACAAAAGAACTTGGGAATCAGTGAAAAGGACAGATGCTAGCTACTGGAAGTTGGAGAAAACTGGTCTAAAAGTGGTAGACTTTGTCTCTGCCACAAGGACTTGGAAGGCAGAGAGAGACCTCACGTCTTCTTGACTTTATTTTTCCTAGATCACTGTGTGTCATGAATGTATACTTGTGAATAACTTTAACCAGAAATTGAGGGAACATTCTGGGATTGAGAGCACATGGACTTTAGGGTGTGTGTGGCAGATGTTATAGTCTGGTGCTGGGTGGAGCCTGATGATTCATTCGAGGTTATGGGGGTGAACTCATCACTGGGAGTTTAGTGTAAACAGGGATGTCCCATGCCTGGGGTGTTGTAGATGAACTTTTAAATCCAGGGAATTGTTAAAGTGGGGTGGGGATGGGGGAGGGGGAGGGGAATCTCAGTTTAGTTTAAATGAAGGCCCTGTAGGTGTCTTAGTAGGCTGGAGGAAGGTGGGTTTTTGAACATTCTGCACTTCTAGTGGCATTTGAGACAACCTATTTTCTTTTCACTGATAATTTTAGACACACATCTATGTTTTTAAGAAACTTCCCCTCTACTTCTTCCTATATCCCCCCACTTTCCCTCTCAACTTCAGAACTGTTTTTAACTGTCTTCCTCTGTATCCCCCACAATCCTGCCTCTGCCTCCCTCTTCCTCTCCCTCTGCTCTCTTCCCCTTTTATAAACAGATTTCCCTCTTTTCTTGATTTCCACCCACTTGTCATTTGGAAGAGTTTCCTCCTGATGTCTCTACCCTTGCCTTTGACCCTGTTATGTTAAAGTCCCTTTTGGGGGTCCAACGACACTTTCACAGGGATCACCTAAGAGCATTGGAAAACACAGATACTTAAAATTCATGAGAGTAGCAAGAGTCAACTCTATCTTGGTCTCTTGAACTTGAAGGTGCTGCCCCCTGGTGGGGAAGACCAAAAGTGCTTGCTTTCAGCTTGGTAACTTGGCAGACTTAGGGAAGCCCTCAACCCCTAGGCTAGAATGTATAATTAGCCTGGTGGTCCTGCCATCCTTCGTCCTTCCCTCTTTCTTTTCCTCCCTCCCTCATTTCTTCTCTTTTTCTTAAAATGAATTTGACATTTTGCTTTCATTAAAAACATAGCATACAAGTTTTAGCTTATTATATTTATCTCTTTATGTTTTGTTGTTACCTCTGAAAAGCCTGTTCTTTCCTAATGGGAGACAGAAAGGGAGGGGAAGTGGGGAGAAGCTGTGAGCAGAGGGAGAGCAATTGCACTCAGGATATATTATATGAGTAAAGAATCTAGTTTTTAATAAAAGGAAGGGAAAGAAGAGTTGCATACAAAGTAACAGATTTTCTTAGAGCATTTTATACTTAGTTTAGGTTGATTCCCCACCTCTCTCCCTCCCTCCCTGTTTGTGGTCCTTTATTCTGCCATAAAAATATTTGTGAACTTTAGGAAAATGGGTAGACCTGGAAAATAGACTAAATGAAGTAACCCATACTCATCAAGGCAAATATTTAGAGGTGTCTTTTGTGTACCTTTGTTTTCTGATGGCAAACTTGTGGGCCAAGTTAGAGTACTTCACAAAGAAGCACACGTATACTCTGGGGAAATTACCATATAAGAATGATACTGGGAGAATGAAGAGACAGAAAAGGTGTGTGTGTGTGTATGATGTGTGTGTAGGTATGTGATTGTGATGGTGTGTGTGTGATGTGATGTGTGTATATGTGTGTGTGTGTGTGATGTGTGTAGGTATGTGATTGTGTCTGGTGTGTGTGTGTGTGTGTGTGTGTAGGTATGTGATTGTGATGGTGTGTGTGTGTGTGATGTGTGTAGGTATGTGATTGTGATGGTGTGTGTGATGTAATATGTATACGTGATTTGCGTTTGAGTGTATGGTGTATGTGGTGTGAATGTGTGCTGTGTGTATGATATGTGTGTGTAAATGTGAGTGTGATGTGTGTATAATGTGTGTGATTGTGTCTGGTGTGTGAGAGTGTGTGTGTGAGTGTGTGTGATGTGTTTGGTATGTGTGTGATGTTTGAATATGTCTGATATGTTTGTTGTGTCTGATGTATGTGTGTGACATGTCTGTCTGTCTATGATCTATTTTAGGTAGAGAATGGCTCAGAGAAACAAAACTTTAAAAAAGAGCCTTTTGTGAACTTTGTTTCATTTTGGAATTTTTAGTCTTATTGATTTTTTGTTTATTTTATTTAATAACAAGAGAAAATATACAGGTAGGGAGGTGGGGAGGTCCTGGGAGCAGGTTGGGGGCATGTCAAAATGTACAAAGAAACCTTTTATAAAGAAAAAAAAATCAAGAGCCTGGGAAGTGACACACACCTATGTGCCTGTCTTCCTAGCTATGTGAAAAGCTGAGACAGAATGATCATTTGAGGCCAGGAGTTCCAAAGCACCCTGGACAATATAATGTGAGCCTGTTTTACAAACAGAGCAACATCTTGGGAGGTGGCTCAGTGGGTAAGAATGCTTGCTGTGGGGGACCTGTGTTAAATTCTCAGTGTTGCTGGGCACATACTTTTAATCCCAGCAGCCGGGAGTCAGCAGCAGGCAGGTCTTTGAGTTTGAGGTTAGAATGAGTTCCAGGACAGTTAGGGCTACAAAGAGAAATCCTGTCTAGAAACCAAAAAGAACAAAACAAAACAAAACAAAACAAAACAAAACAAAACAAAACAGTTCCCAGGACTCATGTAAAAAGTCTGTAACCCCAGTGCTAGGGGTATGGATGGGCAGACAGGAAGAATCATTAAGACTTGCTGGCTGCCAATCTAGCTCCAGGTTCAGTGAGAGATGCTGTTTTAAAGGAACAAAGTAGAGATGGCTAGAGGAGGACTTCCAACATCCTCCCCTAGTTCCCATATGCACACACATACACGATCACAGCACAAGACAGAAGCTGTCAGCCATGCAGACAGAGACACAAGGCATATGTGTAAGCATCTGGACAGTGGCCCATTACAGAAGGAGAGGCCAGAAGGCCTGGGATACAGACTTGAATAAAATCTAGGGACATCTGTTTATTTTTAATAACAAATGGCAACATGCTCTCCATGTCTGTGTGAGATCCTGGTTGTCTTCAATTCATACTGGAGAACTTGGCTCCGAAGTCCTCTAGAGAGGACTCCAAGTGCTTCATGGGAGAGCTACGTTCCCATTTTATGTTTAGCAAGAACATAGTTGGGCCAGAAAGGCCTCATGGTCCCAGGGCAAAGAAAGTCCCTGGGGCTGTGTTGAAGTCATAGGCTGAGTTAGATTGTCAGTCTAAAGAGATGGCTATCAACTGTGAATGAGTGCAAGGAAGTGGGATTGAGCATGGCTAGCACGATTGGCCTTTAGGGACACATGTAGAGGCAAGTGGAGGGAACTAGTGTCCAGGTGTTTTCCTCCTGGAACATCCGCACGAGGAACGTGATTGAATGGATTGCTCTTGAGAACACCGTTACCCACCATTATCCTAGTCTAGGCTGATAAGACGGCACCAGGGAGTTGGTCTGTGGTGAGTTCCAGAAAACATGTAGAAATTCCAGAGAAGGGAGTTCTGGAGGTTCAACATGGGGAAGACCCTAGACGAGTGTCTTTGGAGAGGGTTTCTGGGGAGGGAGTTGGGAGATTACAACACAGGCAAGGCTTAGTAGCATTAATGGGCTCAGCAAAGGATGCCTCTGAATTGCAGAATAGGACCCACATCTGGGAGTCCAGAGTCTTTCTGGGAGAACGTGAGGGGAGAGGAATACAGTTAGACAGTATTCTTGTAAGGTAGCCATGCAGGACTGTTTCTGGTGGAAGCAATGGCGTCAGCTTTGAGCAGTAAGGGCCATCCTAAGGTTTGGGAATCTCAGTGTTATTTGAGGGGAGTCGATGGAGATGAGTTACCAGAGAATCTGATTACAGGAATATGACGGGGAGGTCTGGAGAGAGAAATCATGATGGGAAAGGGATAGTTTCAGGGATGAGTTTTGAGTGCCAGGGGATCCTTCAGTATGTCGGTCACGAGAGACTCTTAAGGGTGGTGGATGGAGATTTAGTATTCAAGTGTGGAGTATGGAGAAAAAAAATGGGGACGGCATGCACTTGGTCAGCTAAGAGTGAGTTGCCCACACTTCTGCCATGTATCCTATGTTCCAGTGCTGATAGGTTACTGTAGTTTTTGTCCCTCATCAGAGACGATTTGCTGTGCAATGAATAGCAATCAATAAAGATACCCTTCAGATGGTCAGAGTGCAGAGACCAAGTACGTGTGGTGTTCTTAGCCCTCGATGAGACATCTACTTCACACTATTCCTAATGACTCAGGGGACTTTGCAGAAGAGGGAGCAGAAAGATCCTGAAAGCCAGAAGCTGAGGAGGATTGTCAGAAAATGTCTTCAGGATACATGAGGGCCTTTGCACTTGCGCATGCACAGCTGGTGTGTTTGTCTGCATAGGACCTATGCAATATCAAGCCACTCAACATTCCAGCATAGATAGAGGCACCCCACTCCTAAGTTGAGAAGCTTTGGATAGGGAGGATGAGTTTTCTTCAGGGGGTGGTCCCTGTTGGAATGCCTGTGACAGTGGGTGGCCCCACACTCATGCACACATGGGCAGCACTGACTGAGTGGACTCAGTGGTCTGTGAAAAGAAGTCCCGAGGTTGGAAGGAGGGTGTGGCAGAGGGGCTCTGGGAGACCCTGGGAGGGAAATGGGGGGTCCACATGTACAAAGTTCCCAAGAAACAAATTAAGGAGAGAAGTGTAAGGGACTATAGAGAGTGTATGTGGAAGGATAAGAAATAAGGGTCAGGGAGAACTGGTAGAGTAGAAATTCTGGGGTGTGGTATGCAGAACATCTTGTGAAGGCTTTTTTTTTTTTTTTTTTTTTTTGGAGGGAATGGTTTGGAGGAGTTGAGGGATTATATCAAGGGCCACTTAAGGCCACTTAAGAATTCATGGACATTTGTGGAGGCTCTCTCTCTCTCTCTCTCTCTCTCTCTCTCTCTCTCTCTCTCTCTCTCTCTTTCTCTCTCTCTCTCTGTATGTGATTAGTATGTTAGATTCTGAAGGTATTTTGGGAACGTGTTGAGGAGTAAGTTGGGGGTGGGTAAATGGTTTAATGAGAACATGAGTCATTTGAGTGACCCCTAGAACGCGGCATAGAGCTGGAAGATGACAGACTTTGCTTGCCAAGAAAGCTTTACTGCCCTTAGCCCTTCCCACCTTGTCCCATGTTAGTAGCACTTTCGGTATACAACCTGGGGTCCCCTTTCTTCATATTGTTCCCGCAGGACCCAACAGGACTGGAAAGCATGCAGTGAGGCCAGAATGGAGCCCCCAATCCACACGGAGAGGTTCCTGTTAGGCTGTGCCATCACCACTACGTGGTCCTCAGGGGACAGAGAATGCAGTAGCTCTGCCCTGAAGCGACCCTCCAGGCCGGTGAAGAGTGAGGAGCCTCCACATAAGATCACATTCTGGGCCACGTGGGGCCGTAGCTCCTGAGGCACCTTGAGGAGGCTCTCTTCAGCCATGGCTGGGAGGCCCATGGGCGACAATCCTGGAATCTCTGGGGGATTGAATAGGAGCTCTGGGCACTGGAATAACTCCTTTCCCAGAGTAACAGTCCGTCCATCAGGAAGCTTCAGGGTTTGCTTGCACTCCTGATCTGTGCGGGCCTGTTCCTTTTTGAAATCTGGGGCCAAATAGCAGTAACGATGTTTAATGTTCTCTACCAAGTCCAGGTCCTCCTGTTGCAATGAGAAGCCGGAGCCCAGGATCATCTCTGCTAGGAAGGCAGTAAGATGGTTGCCTGCCAGGTCCAAGCGTTGGATGGCATGGGGTAGGTTGTAACCCTGAACAACTGGCACCGTGTAGCTGACTCCATGGCCAGTGTCCACAACAAGTCCGTTAACACGCCCATGAGCATAGACTGACAATACTGATTGAGATGCCACATATAAGGCTGGGGAGCGCAGAGACTCAAAGGCCACTTCTACTAGCTTCTCTCGGTTGGTGGCAGGGCTGAAGGGTGGATCCGAAAACAGTAGAGGGTGGTCCTGGGTGTCTACTTGGAGATCATGTTCCAGGATGTGTCGCCATATTAGTTCGGCTGCTTCCCAGTCCACCACAATGCCGTTGCGGATAGGCTTCACCAATCTCAGTTCCGGGCGGGAGCGGGCTGCCTCTCCAATAAAAGTTTCCAGCTCTGACTGGCCCTTGGTAGCCTGTTTCTTGGGCTGGCAACCCAGGATGGTGGCCACCGTGTAGGTGGGTTGGGACTGTCCTGCAAAGCCTACCTTACAGGTGCCTGTGCCCATGTCAATAACCACAGCACCTGTTTTTGGTGGGAGCCAGTCGCCTACCATACTGAGGGAATCTTGCTGTAGATTCTTGCTCACCATGAGTGTGCTAGAGGTCAGGGGAAGAGGCCCATGAGTCCCGGGGGAGGGCTGGGGTTTTGGATATCCATTGACATCCATGGGCTGCAGATGGCCTGTAGGCTGCTTGATAAAGTGGACCTCTTCACTCTGGGTGCCAGTAGAAAAGGCTGATCCAGGTCTAGGGTGGCCAGAAAAAGAGAGGATGAAACAATGGTCTGTGACATCACTGTGCTTGCCTTTGCTTCACAATGCCGGGATCAGTTGAGGTCAGGCAGGGGGAAGCCTCCTATATAAACCTTACCTGGGAGGAATGTGTGTTTACCAGAGATAGAGTAGAAGAGACTCTACTCAGGTCTAGCTTGGTCACGTGGTCAGTTTTACTGGGGTTACTTATAGGAGTGTGGAGGAGGGGTTGTTTACAGGCACATGGATAACACTATACCTAAAGGGTAAAGATATCTCCAGGTGACAAATCTTAATGTTGAAGCTTCTCATACTCAAGGATTCCTGCTCACAAAGATGGTTTCTATCTAAAACCCAGATTGCAGTGCTCAAGGATATTCTTATCTGAAACTCCAGAGGCAGAACTAAGACCAATACATTTTCCACCAGATCCCACCCTGACAGGCATTTCCGACTTCAAACCTTACAAAATCTCAAGCCCAGTGCCACAGCCCATAGCTTCCATTCCCATGAAGAGGTTGTTGCCTTTCAGTGTTCTAAGTAAAGGGAAGTCTGCTCCTGTTGAGATGGGTGTTTCTGCCACTTTATTCCAGTCTGATATAACAATATGAGTGAAGAAAAACATGTCTTCTCCAGCAACTGTTAACTGTCTATATACTCGTAGAAAGGGGCGTGGCCTCCTGAGCCCCTAGTATACCAACAGCTAACTGCCTCTAGATCTTGGGGGAGGGGTAAGACTTCCTTGAACCTTCTCCCCTACTAACCATTAACTGTTATCAATCCCTGGGGACACCATACTCCTGTACGGTGGCCTTGTGAGTCTCATGTCTGTGATAGACAATCAATAGGCCCATTTTTTGTAGGTCTCCTGTGTGTAATTACAGCTGCAAAGTCATGTCATGCCAGAGGGCAGCGTTCTACAGCAGGACCCCAGAGCACTCATTTCTTCATGACTATCCTCAAAGTGAACAACTTGCAGAGGAAGGTAGGGTATCTGACTCAGTTTCTTTATTGCAGAACCCTTCTCTCTCCTAACACACACACACACACACACACACACACACACACACACACACACACACACACAATCTGACAAGACCAACCCAGAATCCTTTTGTGGGTACCTTGGCCAGTCTCCCAAGAACATAAATCTGAAGGTAACAGGCCAAACTGACTGGCTTTCTTCCTTTTTTTCTTCCCCTTTTTAAGGTTTTCATTTTACTTTTATTTATTGATACGTGCACAGCTAGTCTGCTAGTGGCTATACAATGTATGAAAATGGCACATTTTCCGTCAGCAACAATTAACAGTCCATTACTTAGGAAGAGATATGTCCTCACGGGTACTTCCTCTATCCATTGTGAAAAACTGGAGGCCCCAAGCTTGTGTTTGTATAAGTGTGGTGCGTTCATGGTTACAGTGGCAATGTCATATCTGCATGGCAGTGTTTTATGACATTCTCCCCTTATTCCTCAGCTTTGATTTTTGTCCACTCTTTTTCAGTGTTCCCCTGGAACTTTGGGTGGGAATAGGAGGGCACTGGGGCCTTGTTCAGGACTGACCACTTACCAATAACTTTTTCTCTGTATTTTGACCAAGTATGAGTCAAAGTTCACCTTCACCCTTTGTACAAAGGAGCCTCTCTGCTTCTGCCTGAGAACTGCACTATTCTGTGGGTATAGACATAAATATTTAGAAGGAACTTTCACAACACATTCATGTGGGGAAAGAACAGTAGTATAATGGCTTGTTTGACCATGTGCCATTCCCAGCTGTAGGGTTGGTGTATGGGGGTTCACAATATTGTGTTTATTCTTGGAGAGAAATTGTAGTGATTTTTGTCTGTTTTCTGAATGTCCATAAGAATCAGGAATACACTAAGTAAAAACATTTCATTCGTCCTTTTCAAGCACAGATTTCTGTTATACTTGTAAATTCTGTGGTCCAGATTGAGGTAGTTTAGCACTTAAGAGCACTAGTTTTTGTAGAGGACTTGGATTCCTGGCAGCTTATAACCATCCTTAAAACTCCAGTTTCAGGGGGATCTGATGCTCTCTTCTGACCATGTATGCCACAGATATACATGTAGAAAAAAATATTTGTACATAGAAAAGAAAAAATAGTAAATTCTGTAATAGCTGAAAGACAATGTAAGGGCGAACCCTCACAAGCTAGAACTCACAGTGTACGTGGAACAGTTCTCATCCTCCACTGGGGTTCGAACTTACAGAGCCAGGAATGAGTGCTTTGACCCACAGAGCCATCTCACTAGCCCAAGAAGACATATTTGGAGTTTCACTATTAGCCTCACACTATTTACAGGTTTATCGCAGTCTTTAGTTTGTTGAGTTATGCACCTTCCATTCCCACTTCATAGCTTTCTATTCCCAACAACACGTAGGGATGTTGAATTTTGTCAAAGGCCTTTTCTGCAGCTACTGAGATGATCCTGTGATTTCTCTCCTTAACTCTGTGTGCTGTATTACATTTCTTGATTTGCATTTGTTGAACTGACCGGCATTACTGGATTGAAATAAACTCTTACCAATTTTTAAAGAAAAAAATGACATCTTTATCTATTAATCTTTTTGATAGGAGGGCCTCCAAGGCAAGTGCAGAGGAGACAACTGGTTGAAGTCAGTTCTTTCATTCCACCATCTGGGGCCCAGGAATCCAGGCTAGGTCATCCGTCATATCTGGTAGCAAGCACTACTCACTGAGCTAATTTACCAGCTCCACTGCACATGAACCTACTATGTCTTAAAACTGTTTATTTAGAAAATAGCTAATGGCATGATTACTTATGACTTTTGGACATTGCTATCCTCTCTCTTCTGTATTTATATCCTTACATCTTAAATAGAACCTTTTCCCATTTCTTAAGTTCCTTTTACTTCTTCCCTATTGTTCCCACAGGCCTCTACCCTGGTCATGATCCCTGATTTCTGCAGTTACACCAGGCTATGTATACACACCTGAACATTTGAAGCTATGAACCTCAGATGAGAGAAAACATGGGACTTGGTTGTCTTTCTGGGTCTGAGTAACTCCACTCACTGTAATCTTTTCTACTTATCATCTGTTTATCTGAAAAGTTTGATTTCATCTTTCTTCATATATTTTCTTTTGAATAATATTCCATAGTATATATGCACCACATTCTTATTATCCATTTGTTGGTTATAAATGATATAGGTTGGTTGTATTTCCTAGCTATTGTGAATAAAACAGTAATAATCATGGCTAAACATGTATCTGTGTACTGAGAGGAAGAGAAGGAGTAAGAAGAGGAGGAGAAGCTAGGTGATGAAAGAGAGAAAGAGGGGGGAGACAGGGAGGCAGATGTTCATGTATCTCCACCAGTCAAAGATAGTTGATATATCTAGGTTGAGTAGTGGGTTACACCTCTGATTGAACAATACCAAACTTATAAAGCCTATGATTAACATAAAATATGTATAAATGCAAAAAGGAAAAGGGGGCATGGGATAGGGGCTTTCTAAGGGGGGGAATGGGAAAGGGGATGGCATCTGAAGTGTAAATAAAATATCTAATAAAAATGGAAAAAAAATCTATCTGTGGAGTAGGATGTTGCGTCCTTTGGTCATATGACAAGGAATGGTATAGTGAGGTCCTATATTAGGTTTGTTTTTAGCTTTTTGATCATTCTTTGCATTGATTATCATAGTGGCTGGATTGGTTTGCAGTTCCACCAGCACTGAATGATGGTTCTCTTTCCCCTACATCCTTGGCTGCTTTGTCGACTTTTGTTATTCTGATTCAGGTAAGATGATACTTTAAAGTTATTTTGATTTGCATTTTCCTAATTGCTGGTGCTGACATTATTTTTCTGAGATCTTTTTTTAAAGTCATATTTCTTCTTTTGAGAACTTTGTGCTCAGGTCCCAGATCCTAGGTCCACAACAATACAGGTGTTCTGTATTATGTTTAAAAGCTCTTCATTTTTTGATTTCTCTATGTATTCTGGATATTAATCTCCCGTCAGATGTAAAGCTGGCAAGGACTCTCTCCTCCTCTCTGGGTTTCCTCATTGATCAGTTGATATAGCTGTGTGGAAGCTTCTAAGTTTTGTGAAGTCCCACGTGTCAATTGCTGGCCTTAATTCTCATGAAATGGGAATTTTTTTCTATTCAGAAAATCCTTTTATACAGTTATATCCTATAGGGTGTTGCTTATGTTTACTTTCAGCAACGTCAGGCTTAGGTATATGATTTATCTGGAGTTAGCTTTTGTGCAAGGTGATAGATACTGGTCTAATTTCTTTCTGCCTGTAAACAGGCATAACTGCTTGAGCTTGTAGGCTGCAGGGTAAACCACTGTCTCCTCACTCTCTGACTCCCAGCAGCGCTGCAGCCTAGGGATGGCATGTTTTGTTGGGAGCTCCAGGCCTCCACACACCACCCTGTCCTCGGTGCCAGCTGCTGGGAAGGACCTCTGTGTCATAGGCTTGCCCACTCTTACCGTTTACCAGCAGGACAAGTAGCAAAGGCCATAGCAGCAGCGTGTAGCCAGCTGCCCCTATTCAGCAATGACCTGCTTCTGCACAATCTCTGTCACTGTGCCAGCAACTTCACAGGTCATCAAGAATGACTTTTGTGCTTGCAGTCTGATAGCTCAGACCCAGCAGCACAGGGTACAGATTTGTCATTCTCTGCCTGGAGCTCTTTTTTTTCCAGTTTTGTGAGTCCATATTTGAAAAGCATCTTACCATAAAACTTGCCTTTTCCCCCCACTTCTTTTCCTTACTTGTTCTGGAGCTATTGAATGACCTGCAGACTCCCTTTTAGTCACTGTGTCACCCCTCGGGGAGTTTCCATGGGTCTCTTAAATCCCTTAGTGCTCCATAGCAGGTGCCCTGGCTGCCACCATCTTTTTCTTTTCTCTATTAAGCATTTTTGAGTCTGAGAATCAGCAATATTGAACCATAGTTTGTTCTCTCTCTCTCTCTCTCTCTCTCTCTCTCTCTCTCTCTCTCTCTCTCACTCTCCTTCCTTTCTCTTTGTATGGCATCAGTCCTTTTGATATTAGAATGATACTGGCAGAGAGAGAAAGAGAGAGAGAGAGAGAGAGAGAGAGAGAGAGAGAGAGAGAGAGAGAGAGAGAGTTTGAGAGTGTTCCTTCTATCTCTATTTTTGAATAGTTTAAGAAGTAGAAGGGGTAGATGTTGGGTGTTGGAGGGGACCAATTCAAAGCCCTGGATCTGGTCCTGAAAGATAACTGAGCCTACCACCTTTTACACTCTCATGCCTTCCAGGTTGGCTCCCCGCACCCCACTACCAGGGCCATCTCTACCTTGCTGCCCAGGCAAGGTGCAGGGCCTGTTCTGAGTTTTTCAGCCAGTGAGTCTCATGACACTGGGTCCAGCTCTTCTGCCTGCCATAGATGGTGAGAGATGAGAGAGAGGAGGAGGGCATCTCTCCCTCATCCATAGCCACCCAGCAGACAGGAGGCAGTGCCTGTTCTCCTGCATTTATGCCTTTGGGGCTTTCACATCAAGGGCCAGCTCTACTGTGATGGCAAAAGAGAGGGGAGGAATCTCCTCTTCACCAATGCCACTGCAAAGCTGAAAAGAAGCAGGGCTGGTTCTCCCATACTTACACCCTTGGGACTGGCTCACCTGCAACTTCTCTATATCTAAAGCTAGCTCTATTGTGCTGCCCAGGCAAGGTGCAGGGCCTGCGCTCAGAGTGCTGCAGCAAGTGAGAGAGTAGCTCTCCCACTCTGATTACTTTGGAGCCAGCTCTCCTACCTGCTGTGGGTGGCAAGGGGCAAGGGAGGGTCATCTCTTCTTTGCCCATGTCACTGTACAACAGACATGACAGGTCCAGCTCTCCTATGTTCATATCCTTGGGGCCAGCTTGCCCAAGCCTGTGCTAACAGGATCAGCTTTATTGTGCTGCCCAAAAGTGATGCAGGGCTTTCTCTCCCAAGTGCTGCAGTTGGTGAGGGGCAGGGACAACTTTCCTTCTCTCATGACCCCAAGGCCAGGTCTCCAGACTGCTGTAGATTGAGAGGGGCAAGCAAGGGATGAGGGTATCTCCTTGGCCATGCCACCATGTGGGAGACATGGGGGAGATGGGCGATACAGGAGTGATCGGGCCAGCTCTCCCATGCTCATATTCTTAGGGGCCAGCTCACTTGTAACTCCCAAAATGTGTGGGTGTGCTTTTCCTAGTATTGCAGCTGGCTAGGGTCAGGGTCAGCTCTCCTGCTCTCAAGCCTGCAGGGATAGCTCTTTCATAGTGCCCAGCTGAAGGGTGGGGCTAGTTTTGCACAGTCCTTAGACATCACATCAACATATCTCTGGATGGCAGCCCAGACCAGGGGCACCCACTTGGCCATTGGTGGTAACAGACCCCTGCTGCTTTAGGACCACAGACCCAGATGTGGCCCCTGGATGCAGTGCAGGCCAAGATCCCACCATGGTCCCAGGTGGGATCACCAGTTATTCACATCAGGATGTCCTTCAATTCACTCAAGCCTCCAGTTCTGCCTCTCTTCATTATGCCCACATCCCCCTGTTTCTCTTTTTCTTCTATTTCTCCACCACCTACTTAGAAGAGCCTGGTGTCTGGGGTCATCTCAGGAATGGTCTCTGGAATACTATGCTCCTTTTGAACATTATGGCACCAGGCAGAGGTAATCTTGGGCATGGTCTTTTCCCTTAGGCCTCTGTAGCACTCAACTTGTCATCTTAGGCTAGCTCCTTGTCCAGGTCCGATGGCACCAGTGTGGTATTCACCTTGGGCTTGCTCCTTCACCAGCCTGCCTGAGTGACCCTATGTGAGGGTCATCTGTCTGAGGCTCATACCACCCAGGATCCCCAATCCCAGTCAGTGTTCTTCTAGTCTCCAGCTTGTGCTTGGTCTTAGGAGCCATCTGGGCCTGCATGGCACCAGACTGGTGGTTGTCTCTGGCTTGCTTTTTACAGAGAATGTTAGACTACTTTGTGTGTGCGTGTGTTTTATTTTTTATTTTATTATTGGATATTTTATTTATTTACATTTCAGATGCCATTCTCTTTCCCCATTTCCCCTCCCTAGAACCCGCTATCCCAGCTCCTCTCCTCCCTTTTGCTTTTATATCATTTTAATTACATGCAAATATTAAGGTCAATTCTAGGTTGAGGAACTAGCAATACAATAGATGCAAATAGTCAAGGAACAAGCCAGACAATAGACCCAAATAATCAAAGAACAAGCAAGGCAATAAACAAACTTCCATGAACACTCCCATGATCCATGTTTCTAAGGGCTTATCAGGATAACCAAAATATCTGAGCTAACCTCCCTGTCCTAGCCCAAAGTCATTTTCATATCTGAAGCCTACTTCATTGTTCTAGCCTAAAATTTAGATTCCTGCCTGAAATTACTTCTTTGTTCTAGCCTAATATTTAGATTCCTGCCAGAAATTACTTCTTTGTTCTAGTCTAATGTCAGATTCCCACCTGAAGCCTACTTCCTTGTCCTTGGCCAATGTCATATTTTTGTGAGCAGCCCATTTCCTTGCTCTTGGCCCCTGTCATATTCTTGCCAATCAGCCTCAAAGGCTCTCGGCCTCTCCCCCTTTTTTTTCATTAACAAGACTGAGCTTGTCTTAGGTTGTTCTGACAAGAATGCCTTCCTTACCTGCCATGGAATGTGTATTATCAAAAAGCAATGCACTTCTGTCTTAGGTTGGTAAGGTTCTGTGAAGAATTTTACCTGTCCTTGCCTTGCCAGCCTGTTAATTTAATAACTCTTCTGGGGGGTCCATTTTCAGGTTCAAGCCATGTACTTTGGCTGCCAACATGTTGATGTTGTTAAAGACAAGCTTTAATACGATGAGCAAGAATAAAAGTATTCCTAGGACAAAAAGGGCTAGCATGATCAAGCTATATATGCCATTGCAGAAGCAGTGGTGCTAGCAATTAATGTAATCAAAGCTGTTATACCAGCAATAATCAAACCCACTACCCTCTTGCTTCTGCTTAAAGCCTGACTCATTTTTTCTAGTACTTGCAAGCTATTTTTAGAATACCAAGGTTCTGTGATACTCAGGACACTAAAACAAAAGCTTGTTGATAGACCTCCATAACTGACATGCCAGATTTCAAAATATAAACAAAATTAGAAGGTATACAGTCAATGCGACTTACATTAAATACTGCAGAAGAAACAAATGTAATTTTACCCTGACAATTAAAAGAGCCTTAACACATGTGCTAACACCTGTTTAAAATCCAGATCCTGCCTCAACTTTATCTCTTGCTAACATAACATCATAAAGAACTGCAGCTAATGTCCATATATGTCTCTGAAAATGTCCAGAACCAGACTTCCAAATGAAGACAGTTATTTCCAATATTGGATTGATTTCTAGACCAGTTTATGATTGAGTCTGAATAACTGGTCACACTTAAGAAGAATACAAGAGTCATTATAATTTCTCTTTTTGATTCTCTGTTCCACAAGCTCTAAAAACTTGAGGCAAGACAATTTGTCTCATCAGGGGTATAGGTAAGCAATGGTGGGTCAGGAATATATGTCCAATACTGTGGTAAATACAAGGCTTACACCCAGTTAAAAAAAATAGGTATATCTTACATTGGTAAGAAATCTTTATAATAATTACAAGGTTGAAATTATAATCTCTTACATTGATATGGAATTTATATTAATATATTACTCTCATGTAGACATTGTACCTATATATCTTATTTAGAAATACAAGGCTTAGACCCAGTCCTTTTTAAAAAAAAAAAATTAGTGGAAAGGAATTAACAGACAACTGTTCAGATTGCCTTACATAGTTGATTTTCAAAAACGTCAGAAATCCATAGAATTGACATTACAAACATTCTGATATAAACATTTATTTTATTGGAGACCTATCTGATCCTGACAGCTTCCCAGTCTTGGATTCTAAGAAGAAATTGAGCATCTTTGGAGTTACACCAGTTGTGGTATGACAGCCACTAGGCAAGAATTGCCACTTTTAATCTACAGACAAAATAGTGTGCAAAAAAGAAACACACTTACAGAGTAGTCGACTGATTATATCTGCCAAGACAGAGTAATCAGCCCTTAGTAATTCTGCATTACTAGGTCTGTCAGATGATTCCTGGGCCAGAAGGCTGAAGACCAGATGCTCCAACATTTTGAAATAAAGAACTGTCTAGATGTTCAGTGGTCTATTTAAATTGGCTGAGTTTTAGAAGCCACGCTTTGTGCTTCCCATATCTTTATTTAACTGAGTCATTCTGGATTTCTGATGGGGTTGAAGATTTATAATCTCACAGTCAACCCAGGCTATTTACTTTGAGAAGATGATTTTCAGATGCTATTCATTTTGAAGACAGGACATAAGCCAGGTTCAGAACTAAGTTTTTTAATTGAGAGAGATGGCAAAGGTTCTATTTAGTTAACAAAAATGATGGACTGGGTGTTAGGTTTATCTTATACTTTAACAAACACAACATGGTAAAATAGCTAGTGTTCAATTAATATGTGAAAAGAAAAAAAAATTTTTTTATTATTGGACAAAAAGGGGGAAATGTGGTGGATAGCCCCAGCCTCTTGTTGTCATGATAACTCCACTCCTGGGAGGGGCTGCGAAGGAGGAATGAATCTTGTAAACCTTCTGTCCAATCAAATTTGTTAAATAAAGGCTACAGCCAGTGATTGGGCAGTAGAAGAGGAGTGGGAGGAGCCAGAGGCAGGAAAAGGAGAAGAGGAGGAGAGCGAAGGAAGAAGACGGCGTGGCGCAGAGTTGGCAGTTGGTCAAAGCTAGAGGGCAGTTGGTAGAGAGAGAGAAGACGAAGAAGGCCTTGACCTAGGAAACCGCAAGTTGTTAAGAGCTCTCATAGCCGGAAAATAGTGTAGTTTAATGGTAAATCTGCCCAATCTAGACATGCAACATTCATTTGATACTTATTGACTTGTGTCGTTATTCTCTAGACTCCCTATGGGCAAAAGATTTACCACAACACAATACAGCTTCCAGTCACCATTGTCAGGGCACTCAGTAAGCATCAGGTCAGCATCATTCTTTGTCCTGGCATTAGAATTTCTCACCTGTTGAATGGGTTAAGGGGTTTCTGGGGGTGGGGGTGGGGAAAGGGGATAACATCTGAAATGTAGATAAAATATCCAATAATAAAAAAAGAAAAACAAACAAACAAACAAAAACAGATAATGGAACTGGCTATTGCAGTTAAACATTTGAGACTTCTTGGCAGCAATTTAACATTACTCATATTACTGGGATTCCTTATAATTGCCAAGAACAAGAGACTGTGGAAGGGGCCCATGGAACTTTAAAATAATAGCTTCATAAAATAAAAAATGGGGAGATATATTCTCATACACCACAAGTTTATTTAAATAATTTTCTTTTTAGTTTTTATTTTAAATTTTTTAAAAAATTTGGAGGCCAAGGAACTTTCTGCTGAGTGTCTATGGCACTCTACAACTAGGCATACTTATGCATAGGTGAAAGGGAAGGAGATGTGGTCCTGATAAGGTATTAAATATGGGGAAGATGGCATGTTTGTGTTTTTTTTCTGCAGGATGCTGAAGAATGTTAGACTACTAATTATTCAGATGTTCACAGGTCACAACACTGAGCAAAGATAGAGCCTTTTTCTTCTTTGCCACCTACTGACACATATGACACAGCAAACACACCTTCAATGCTTCCAAGAGCAGTATGGAATCTTTTTATTACTAGTTCAATCTCAATAGTTACAAGTCTGTTTAAGTTACTGATTCCTTGTTGGTTTAATTTTAGTGGTTTGGTTAATCTAGAAATTTATTTATTAAAAAATAATTTCCAGATCAATGAAGTAAAGGCCTTTAAAATATTCCATGATAGGCTATCCCCAGCAGACCTTCATTCTACTTCCATGTCTCTGCCTTTCATCAGACCTGCTTATTCTGAACCTACAGGTAAGATTCCTCCAACCTTCCCTGCCAACTGAGTCCTTTGGAGCACCACCTGCTACCCTGGGCAGTCTGCTATCCCTTCTGGACCTCTATTGTCCAACCATGTCTGCCCACCTTCATCAGATCTGAGGATACCAAACCTATAGGTTAGATTTCTTTCCCCCACCCACCTTCCTTGTTCACTGAGTTCTCTGAGGGCACCCTCAGTTGCCCTAGACAGTCTGCTATTTCCAGTGGACATCCATTCTCTCCTACTTTCTTCAGACTTGCAGATCCTGAACCTATAGTTAGATGCCCTTCCTATACCCACAATTCCTGCCCACTGAGTCCTATAGGGCACCCCAAGCTGCCCTGAGTAGTTGCTCCATTTTTCCATCAACTCTCTACCACCTCTATCAGACCCTAGGTTCCTTAACCATACAGAACTGCAGGTTTAAAACCATATAGCCCAAGCCTATCAGAGGCCTGCCACACCAGGACATCGAAGTTCACCCCCTTCCAATACCAACTACAACAAGAATATCCAGGGAGAAAAACCATCCAGATGGCTAAAGGCACTTGAAAGAACACAATCAACAAGAACCACAGCAATATGACACCTCCAGAGTACAGCTACCCCACTACATCAAGCCCTAGCTATCCTAATACAACCAAAGCACAAGAAAATGACCTTATATCCAATCTTATTAAGTTGATAGAGGCTTTTAAAGAGGAAATGAATAAATATCTTAAAGAAATACAGGCAAGTACAATCAATCAGAGAGAGGAAACAAATAAATCACTTGAAAAAAATACAATTAAACAGGTGAAGGTAATAAATAAAAATGTGCAAGACCTGAACATGGAAATAGAAGCAATAAAGAAAACATGAACTGAGAAAATCCTGGAGATGGAGAACCTAGGGAAAAGAACAGGAACAACAGATGCAAGTATCACCAATAGAATATAGGAGATGGAACAGAGACTCTCAGGCATAGAAGATACACTAGAAGAAACTGATACATCAGTCAAAGAAAATGTTAAAGCTAAAAAAAAATTCTTGATACAAAACATCCAGGAAATCTGGGACACCATGAAAGGACCTAATCTAAGAATAATAGGAGTAAAATAAGGTGAAGATTCCCAGATCCAAGGCCCAGAAAATATTCTCGACAAAACAATAGGAGGAAACTTTCCCAACCTAAAGAAAGAGATGCCTATAAGCATACAAGAAACTTATATAACACTAACTAGACTGGAACAGAAAAGAAAATCCTCCTGGCACATAATAATCAAAACAAAATCTACAGAACACAAAGAAAAAATATGAAAAGTCACAAGGAAATATGGCCAGGTAACACACAAAGGTATATCTATCAAAATTACACCCAACTTCTCAACAGACATTCAAAAAACTAGAAGGTCCTGGAAATCCCTGAAATCTTTAAGAAACCATAAGCACCAACCTAAATTACTATATTCAGCAAAACTATCAATCACCATAGATGGAGAAAACAAGATGGGTCAAGACAAATCCAAACAATATCTATCCACAAATTCAGCCATACAGAAAATACTAGAAGGAAAACTCCAACCCAAGAAGAATAACTACATCCCAGAAAACACAGGAAATAACTAATGCCATACCAGCAAAAACAAGGAATGCACACACACACACACACACACACACACACACACACACACACGTGCACACACACTCTCACACCACCAACATCAAAATAACAGAAAATAACAATTACTGGTCATTAATATCTTTCAGTAGTAGTGGACTCAATTCCCCAGTAAGTAGACAGGCTAAAAGAATGGATGTGAAACAGGATTCATCATTCTGCTCCATACAAGAAACACACCTCAGCCATAAAGATAGACATTACCTCAAGAGCTGGAAAAAAGTTTTCCAAGCAAACAGATCCAAGAAGCAAGCTGGAGTAGCCATTCTTATATCTAATGAAATAGACTTCAACCAAATTAGTCAAAAATGACAGGGAAGGACACTTCATATTCATCAAAGAAAAATTTCTACCAAGATGATATCTCAATTCTGATTATTGATGCCCCAAATACAAGGGCAACCACATTTGTGAAAGAAACATTTCTAAAGCTTAAGTCACACATCACACCTCACATATTAATAGTGGGAAACTTCAACACACTCCTCACACCATTGACAGCCTCACCCAGACCAAAACTAAACAGAGAAATAATGTAACTCACAAACACTATGAATTTAATGGACCTAACAGACATCTATAGAATATTTCACCCTAACACAAAACACTATACCTTCTTGTCAGCATCTCATGGATCCTTCTCCAAAATTTACCATATAATTGGTCACAAAGCAAGTCTCAACAGATACATGAAAATTGAAATAACGCCTTGTATCTTATCAGACCACCATGGGCTAAAGCTGGAGTTCAACAACAGAAACAACAGAAACAACAGAGCGCCAACACACTCATGGAAATGGAACGATTCTCTACTGAATGATCTCTGGGTCAGGGAAGAAATAAAACAGAAGACTTTCTAAAATTTAATGAAACTGATGGCACCACATTCTAAAATTTTTGGAACACAAAGCAGTTCCAAGAAGAAAGTTCATAGCATTAAATACCTCCATAAGGAAATTAGAAAGTTTATCAGCAATTTAAAAGTACATCTAAAAGCTCTAGGGGAAAAAAAAAGTAAGCATACCCAAAGAGGAGTAGAAGGCAGGAAATAATCAAAATCAGGGCTGAAATCAATCAGTTAGGAACAAAGAAAGCAATACAAAGAATCAACAAAACCAATAACTGGCTCTTTAAGAAAATCAACAAGATAGACAAAACCTCAGCCAAAATGAAGCAAGAGACAGACAGTATCCAAATAAGAAAAATCAGCAGTGAAAAAGGAGACATAACAATCCACACTGAGGAAATCTGAAGAATCATTAGATCTTACTTCAAGAGCCTGTACTGCACAAAATTGGAAAAATCTTAACAACAGGGATGATTTTCTAGATGAATACCACTTACCAAAGTTAAGATAAGATCAGTCAAACAGCCACATGATCCCTAGAGAAACAGAATCATTCATTAAAAGACTTCCAAGCAAAAACCCCCAGGGTTTGAGGGTTTTAGTGTGGAATTCTATAAGACTGTCAAAAAAGAGCTAATTCCAATACTCCTCAAACTATTCCACAAAATAGAAACAGAAGGAACACTGCCAAACTCATTCTATGAGACTACAGTCACTTTAACACCTAAATCATACAAAGACCCAACAAAGAGAACTTCAGACTAATTTCTCTTATGAATATTGATGCGAAAGTCATCAACAAAATATTCACAAATGGAATTCAGGAACACATCAAAGACACCATCCCTACCGATCAAGTAGGTTTCATCCCAGGAATGCAAGGATGGTTCAATATACGAAAATCCATCCATGTAATCCACCATATAAACAAACTGAAAGAAAAAGTCACATGATGATCTCATTAAACACAGAAAAAAACCTTTAAAAATTCAACACTCTTTCATGTTAAAGGTATTATAGAAATAAGGGGTACAGAGCACATACCTAAACATGACCAAAGCAATATAAAGCAAGCTAATAGCCAACCTCAAACTAAATGGAAAGAAACATAAAACATTTCCACTAAAATCAGGGACAAGGCTGCCTACTCACTCCCTAGCTATTCAATATAGCACTTGAATTTCTAGACAGAGCAATAAGACAACTAAAGGAGACCAATGGGATACAAATTGTAAGGAAGAAGTCAAAGTATTACTATTTGTGGATGTTTGATAGTATACATACACGACCCCCAAAATTCTACCAGAGACCTCCTACAGCTGATAAACACCTTCAGCAATGTTGCTGGATACAAAATTATCTCAAAGAAATTAGTAGCCATCCCTTATACAAATGAGAAAAGAGCCAAGAAAGGAATTAGGAAAACAACACCCTTCACAATAGCAATGAGTAACATATAATATCTTGGTGTAACTCTAACCAAGCAAGTGAAATATCTGTATGACAAGAACTCAAGTCCCTGAAGAAAGAAATCGAAGAAGACATCAGAAGATGGAAAGATTTTTCATGCTCATGGATAGGTAGTATTAACATAGTGAACATGGCCATCTTACCAAAAAGATTCAATGCAATCCTCATCAAAACTCCTACACAATTTTTTATAGACCTTGAAAAAGCAATTCCCAACTTCATATGGAAAAACAAAAATTCCAGGATAGCCAAAACAATCTTGAACTATAAAAGAACTTCAGGAGGAATCACCATCTATAACCTTAAGCTGTTCTACAGAGCAATAGTGATAAAAACTGCGTGGCATTGGTTCAGAAAATGACTCCTTGATCAATGGAATTAAATTAAAGACCCAGAAGTAAACCAACATACAGACACTTGATTTTTGATAAAAAAGCTAAAACCATACAGTGGAAAAAACGAAAGTACCTTTAACAAATGGTCATGGACTAACTGGATGTCTACATGTAGAAGAATGAAAATAGATCCATACTTATCATCCTGCATAAAACTCAAGTCCAAGTGGATCAAGGACCTTAACATAAAACAGGATGTACTAAATCTCATAGCAGAGAAAGTAAGAAATTTCGCTGATCTCACTGGTACAGGAGACAAGTTCCTGAACAGTACATACATGGCTCAGGGTCTAAGATCAACAACTGATAAGCAGGACCTCATGAAACTACAAAACTATTGTAAGGCAAAGAACACCGTAATAAACCAAATCAGCAGCTCAGATATTGAAAGGATCTTCACCAACCCTATATCCGACAGAGGGTTAATATCCAAAATTTACAAAGAAGTCAGTAAGTTAGACACCAACAACCCAAATAGCCCTATTAAAATTTGGGTACATAACTAAAGAGAGAATTCTCAACAGAGGAATCTCAAATAAGGAGACACACTTAAAGAAAAGTTCACAGTCCTTAGTCATCAGAGAAATGCAAATCAAAGTAACTTGAGGTTCCATCTTCCACCCATCAGAATAGCTAAGATAAAAAACTCAAGAGACAGCATGTGCTGGTGGAGCAAGGGGAACACCTCACTGCTGGTGGGAATACAAACTTGTACAACCACTTTGGAAATCAATTTGGCATTTTCTCCGAAAACTGGAAATAGTTCTATCTCAAGACCCAGCTATACTACTCCTGGGCATATACCCAGAATATGCTCTAAGGTGCCAAAGACACTTGCTCAACTATGTTCATAGCAGCTTCATTCATAGTACCCAGAAACTGGAAACACATAGATGTTCCTCAACTGAAGAATGGATAAAGAAAACATGGTAATCCATACAATGGAATAATATTTAGGTATTAAAAATCAAGACATCATGAATTTTTCAGGCAAATGGATGAAACTTGAGAATATCATCCTGAGAGAGGTAACCCAGTCCCAAAAGAATGTGCATGGCATATACTAGGAAGTGTTTATTAGTTATAAAATACAGGTACCATGTTATACTCCATAGACCCAAAGACGCTAAATAAGAAGACCCAAGCAAGGAAGCTTGAATCTCACTTACAAGGGGAAATAAAATAGTCATAAGAGGCAGGTGGAGGGAGGGAACTGGGAGGGACAGGTGATGGGGAGGAGAATGGGGGGATCAGGATCAGGTGTGGGAATGACAGGAGAGTTAGCTAGATGGCTATAAAAATGAATGGAAATCTGCAACTGACAGGAATGAGGAGGCGGGGACATCTCCAGGACAAGACAGAGACCTGGCTTAATGGAGGTGCTTAAGAATCTTTGGAGGTGACCTTAGCTACTTTGGGTATATGGAACCTGAAGATGCTACCTTTTATGTAGACAGAAACCCCAGTAGAGCAATAGAGACACCAACCCACCCACAAAACTTTCAACCCAAAATTTATCCTGTCTACAAGAAATGTAGACATAGGATTTGGAGCAGAGACTGAGGGAATGCCCAACCAATAACTGGCCTAATTTGAGTCCCATCCTATGGAAAAAATAACAATCTTTACTAATGATACTGTGATGCTTGCAGAGAGGAACATGTTGTCCTTTGAGGCTCAAAGTAGCTGTCTCAGACTGATACAGGCACCCACAGCCAAACAGTAGATGGAGCTTGGGGGCTATTGTGGATGAATAGGAGGAAGGATTGCGGAGCTCAAAGGGAATAGGAACTCTATAGGAAGACAAATAGAGTCAACTAGCCTGGACCCTTCGGGCTCACAGAGCCTGAATCATTAACCAAAGATCATATTTAGGCTGGATCTTGCCTCCCTGCCCATGTGTAGCATGTGTGCAGTTTGGCCGTCACGTGTGTCTCAAACAACTGGAATTGGGGCTATCCTAAAAGCTGTTGCCTGTATGTGGGATAAGTTCTACCAGCTGGGCTGCCTTGTCTGGCCTCAGTGGGAGAAGGTGCCCCTCATCTCTCATCTTACTATAGAATTTCTGATGAAATCTACTGAAGTGATTGCCAATGGTTTTCATGCACGTGGCTTTTTACACAGACGGGCGACCAAAATTGCTTAGGAGAATACTGTCCCTGGGACATTTATGCCATGGGCATGAATGAAATCATGGCACCCAAGGCTAGAGAACATGACCCTCACTACACATTTTCTGACCTGATTTGATGACAATATTTCAGACCTCAGATCTGGATCCTGAGGCCAAAATTTTCCTGATGTATCCAGAGAGCATGGTACAGAATGTGGAGAAGGAAACTATATAAATATGCCTTCTCTTGTCATTGACAGTAATAAAAGAGGCACATAGGTATGTGCATGTGATGTTTGTCTGTATGAATAACTGGTTTCATCTCTTCTCAGATACCAGAAAACAGGAAGCTATCTGCTTTCATTATTTCCTTCTTGCTCCTGAAGTTTTCTCTCATCCTGTGTAGTTTGACAGAAACCAGCTGCTTTTAGAGAATAAAGCACAAAGAAGAAGATGGAGATTTATGGACTGACTGTATTTTTGAACTTTATGCATTTCCGGAATCTTTCAAAGAACAATTTTATAATGAAACACTTGATTTTAGGTAAGTCATTAGCTTCTTCATTTTCTGCCTAAATTTTATGGATTAGAAATCTGTGCCTGTATAGAGAAGCTCTGAGAGTTTCTGTCCTGTGCTTCCCTCTGTAACATTACTAGTTCCTAATCACAGAAAATTTTCTTTACTTTATTCTTCATTATATTAATATTTTAAAAGGTAGTCCATTGTAGTGTGTATTTCTTACATTAGAGTCCAATTCACTATCCTGTAAGGTGAGAGAGACGAATTTCTCTCTGCTGTCTCTTCATGGATCGCCTTATGTTAAATGTTGTCGTTGCACAGTGTCTGATGATCTGACATGAAAACACAATCCACACCACTGGCACGAGTTCAGTATGAAGAGGTTGCATCACAGTCCCGCTTCAAGTGTCTACCAAGGATTCTCACATCAGCATGGATTCCTAAAGGTCTTTATAAAAGAGGTTACTTAATTTTGGTCTCTAACAACAGAGTACGTTTTTATATATAGGAAGAAAGGTGTGTGACCAGTATACATAATTACATGTGGAATGTTACATACATATTTGTGAATTCACGTATACATTGCTTTAAAAATAGTTTCTATACCAGTCTCTAATGTCACTCTTGAGCAGACAATGAGCATGGAAAAAAAAAATAAAACTCTCAACTCTGAGATTCAGTGTCATCAGAGTGGCTTATTTCCTAAGCTGATAGGAGCAGATACAGAAACCCACACCCAAACAGTAGCTCAGAGAACCATGCAGAAGAGGGGAAGGAAGTCACTCTGATGATGATTGGGCTGGGCACTCACATGAATATAGCAGTCTATCATTAAGAATCATTTTTTTTTTCTCAATAATGTTTGGTTCCACTCTAGGTCTCTGAGCAATCCAGTTTCTGGTTCCTGGCCACCTAGGCAGTATCTGGCATGAGATCTATCTTTATGGCTTAGGCTTCAAGTGAGACAGTTACTGGTTGGCCACTCTCACAAGGTCTGAGCCACCATTACCCAGCATCTCCTGTATGCAAGATAAATGTGGGGACAAGGTTTTGTGACCAGCTTGGTGTCCCAGTCCTACCACTGGAAGTCTTACCTGGTTATAGAAGATGGCTGGTTCAAGCTCTCGAATCTGTATTCCTAGAAGTCCTCACTAGGGTTACTCTCATAGATTCCTGGAAGTTTCCACTGCACAAGGTTTTAATGTCACTTCCTAATATCTGTGAATTACAGTTGCCTATCCCTGTACTTTCTTCTTCTGCCTCTCCCTCCCCCATCACTCCTGTTCTTTTTTTAAAATTTATTTATCTTTAATTTATTTTTTATTGGATATTTTATTTACATTTCAGATGCCATCCCCTTTCCCCATTTCCCCCCTAGAAAACCCCTATCCCATGCCCCCTTCTCCTTTTTGCTTTCCATACAATTTTTAAAATGTTAATCAAAGGCTTTATAAGTTTGGTAATGCTCAATATCAATCAGAAGTGTAACCCAATACCCAACCTAGATATATCAACTCTCTTTGACTGTCAGAGAACTCGAACATCTGCCTCCATGTCCCCCCCCCTTTCTCTCTCTTGTCACCTAGGTCCTCCTCTCCTTCTCCTCCTCCTCTCCTTACTCCTCCACTTCCTCTCCATACTCCTCCCGCCTTAGCTCTTCCTACATATCACCTTTCCTGTTAAAATAAAATTTTTCTCTCAAAATACAATTAGAGCATAACTATACCAATTTGTATCAGTAAGGAACAAGATAGACCTAATACCCAGACTAACCAGAACCTCTGTCATCTCTCCTAACTAAAAGACTTAGTTCTGAACCTGGCTTTTTTCTTGGCTTTAGAATGAATGTCAGCTGAAAACCATCCTCTCAAATCTTTTCTCTCAAAGTAAATAGCCAGGATTAACTATGAGACTATAAGTTTTTAACCTGGTCAGAAATCCTGAATGACTGAGTTAACTGAAATTATGGGAAGCACAAAGCATAGCTTCTAAAACTTAGCCAATTTATAGAGATCACTGAACCTGGACAGTCCCTATACTACAAAATGTTGGAGCATCCAATCTTCAGCCTTCTGGCCCAGGATCATCTGACAGATCTAGTGATGCAGAATTATTAAGGGCTGATTACTCTGTCTTGGCAGATATGATCAGTTGACTATTCTGCAAGTGTGCCCTTTTCTGGACAGTAAGTTGTCTGTAGATGAAAAGAGGCAATTTTTGCCTAGTGGCTGTCTCACCACAACTGGAGTAACTCTAAAGATGCTCAATTTCTTCTTAGAATCCAAGACAGGAAGCTATCAGGAGCATATAGGTCTCTAATCAAAACGAATATTAATACAGAAATATTTGTAACATCAATTCTGTGGAATGCTGATGTTTTGAAAACCAACTATCCATGTAAGGCGATCTGGACTGTTGTCTGTTAACTCCTCTCAGCTATTTCTAAAGAAAATATAGAAGACATACTAACAATAAACTCAAAGCCATGAATTTGCTATAGGCCCTTAACTCACAGGCTAACCATCTCAAATCAGTTAAAAAAAGTTAAAGAAGGACTGGGTATTCCTAAATGTGTTTTATAGGCACAATGCCTATGAGAGTAACAATATTCATCTCACTTTTATATCATTAAGAAGCTCATACCAATGAAAACCTTAAATTTGAAATCAAAGTAAATTTTGTACCATTTAAAAAATTATAACTTCATCTTAATAACAATTATACATATTTCTATCAATACGTTATGGCTATGCAATAAATACTAGCTAATCCTCCCTGTTCCAACAAAATCACTACTTTTCCCTAGCCCAATATTAACCACCTCAGTGCCCAAGCCCAGGAAATAGGGGCACTGACTCTTCATTAACTTCTTCAAGCTGATTATGGGCGTTGAGATATTAGAAGAGGGGTGGAAGGGAAGAGTAAATTGATAAGCCTCTGATGTCTGTGTCTTCACTGCATCCAGCTGGAATTCCAGGACATCAGAGGTTCGAGCAGGTCTGCTCAACTTGCTTGATGAGTAGATATACCAAGGCTGTGTATTCTGCAATATACAGTTCTCGAAACAAATTTTAGTATCAAGATAATTTTTTGTTTGAATTCTGGAATCTAGTCTTCTGGAGGCCTGCCTCTCTCATGTCTAATCCATATAATTCTCGGAGTTTCTATGAGGGTGTGCTCCCACCATCCTCCCATTTCTGCCTCCTTGCTCTCGAATTCCCCAACACTAGGGAATCCACACTTTCAGGCACCAATGCCATCCACTTCCACTAATGCCTAACCCCTTATCCCATCCCCCTCCTCCAATTACTATGAGGGTGTGCTCCCACCATCCTCCCATTCCCACCTCCCTGCTCTCAAAATTCCCCAACACTACTCTAAGGTAGAGTCTGTCTTTGTCACCGAGGTGGATTTCCTGTATGCAGCAAAATGCTGGGTCCTGTTTACATATCCAGTCCATTAGCCTATGTCTTTTAATTGGGGAATTGAGTCCATTGATGTTAAGAGATATTAAGGAACAGTGATTGTTGCTTCCTGTTATTTTTGTTATTAGAGGTGAAGTTATCTTTGTGTGGCTATCTTCTTTTGGATTTGTTGGAAGAGGATTACTTTCTTGCTCTTTCTAGGGTATAATTTTCTTCTTGTATTGGCGCTTCCCCGCTATTACCCTTTGTAATGCTGGGTTTGTGGAAAGATATTGAGTAAATTTGGTTTTGTCGTGGAATATCTTGGTTTTTCCATCTGTGGTAATTGAGAGTTTTGCTGGGTATAGTAGCCTGGGCTGGCATTTGTGTTCTCTTAGGGTCTGTATTGTGCCCTTCCCCTAGCCCGAGCAGGCCTGAACGAGCTGTTTACCACAATAGACCAAACAAACAATAGGACTTAGGAGGCATTGCTGGCCTTGGCAACCTGCAGTCTGCTACAGGAGTTGAGGAGAATAGACTGTCCCCTGAGCTTGCCTGAAACACCTGAAACATCATTAAGAATGCCTACCCCTCACCCTTGATGCTGGGCTGAAGTGAGAAGAGACTCTGGTGGTGGGGGTGGGGTTTTCCCTTTTTTATTTGAAAGCCAAACAATAAACCTTGAACCTCTGATCAGAGAACTTTGTCCTGGCTTCATTTCTTCCCGCCCTCCTGTTCCTTCTCCCATTCCCAGCCTCTCTTTCAGGTGAACCTGGTTGACTGTAGCTGCTGGCAGCTATACTGTATGACATCTGTCCAGAATCTTCTAGCTTTTATAGTATTGAAGACCCCCAAAGTAGGGAGACCCTCACTCAAGTCTCGGGAAGTCGCGGCCACACACAAACTCTCACAAGACACCGTACCTGGATGCAAACAGCAGAGGCTTTATTAGGGAAGTTGTCCATCGGTCAAACCACGAGCTCTCTCAAGAGCAGAGTTTGACCCAGAGTTGCGGACTAAGGGGTCTTTTAAAGATGAAAACCACAAACCAGGGGAGTGAGGAGAGGGGTAAAGGGTTGTCAAGGATACATAACATAAAAATAGCGGAACTTTCCAGAGGAACCCACTCTGAATGATTAGAGTCATGTGAAAATTACTCTGTACACTCATTCTTCTAAAAAAATGTAGTTTTACCATGTCACTGTGCCCTACCCTGTCATTTACCAACTATTTATTAACTATTTCTATTTCCCGGTCATTGTGTTTCGCCACCTAAGTGACTTACATTTATTTATGTTCTTTCCTATCCTTTTCTGTACAGCCAGTTCCCAAAACTGGCCTAGCTTGTTTCAGAGAAAAATTTCCTTGTCCCTAAAAGAACTTTAAAAAAGGAATTTATGTATATATATTCTATAAAATGATGTTTATAATTTTCACTCTACAGTATCTAGTGAGAAGTCTGGTGTAATTCTGGTAGGTCTGCCTTTGTATGTTACTTGGCCTTTTTCCCTTACTGCATTTAATGTTCTTTGTTTTGTGCACTTGGTGTTTTGATTATTATGTGATGGGAGGTATTTCTTTTCTGGTCTAGTCTAATTGGCATTATATAGGCTTCTTGTATGTTTATGGGCATCTCATTCTTTAGATTAGGGAAGTTTTCTTCTATCATTTTGTTGAAGCTATTTACTGGTCCTTTAAGTTGGGAATCTTCACTCTCATCTATACCCATTATCCTTAGGTTTGGTCTTCTTATTGTGTCCTGGATTTCTTGGATATTTTATGTTAAGAACTTTTTGCATTTTGTGTTTTTTTTTTTTTTTGACAGTTATGTCAATATTTTCTATGGTATCTTCTGCACCTGAGATTCTCTCTTCTATCTCTTGTATTCTGTTGGTGATGCTTTCGTCTGTGACTCCTGATTTCTTTCCTAGGTTTTCCATCTCCAGGGTAGTCTCCCTTTGTGATTTCTTTATTGTTTCTACTTCCATTTTTATGTCTTGGATGGTTTTGTTCAATTCCTTCACCTGTTTGGTTGTGTTCTCTTGTAATTCTTTAAGGGATTTTTGTGTTTCCTCTTTAAGGGCTTCTACCTGTTTACCTGTGTTCTCCTCAAATTCTTTGAGAGTGTTATTTATGTCTTTTTAAAAGTCCTCTATCATCATCATTAGAAATGATTTTAAATCTGAATCTTGCTTTGCTGGTGATACAGAGAATTCAGGACTTTCTAGTGTGGGAGAACTAGGTTCTAATGATGCCAAGTACCCTGGGTTGCTGATGCTTATGTTCTTGTGCTTACCTTTCGCCATCTGGATCTCCTTAGTGCTACCTGCCCTGTCTCTGAGTGGAGCCTGTTTTTTCTATTATCTTGGTTGTATCAGAATTGTGAGGGGTAGGTGTTACTACTGGGAGTTAGAGCTGGGGCCCAAAATCTGTTCAGTGCTCAGGTGCAGACAGGAAGGAACCCGTGATTCAGGCCAGGAGTGACTTCCTGGGTCCTAGTGGGTCCCAGTTACTCCCTGTTTGGGGAGGGTGTTGCTGTCTCCTTACCTAAGATACTGCCTGGGTTACAGCTCCTGGGAGGCCTGCTTCCTCTGGGTTCTGTGAGATTGGGGACAGAGCTGCCACCTGGGATCTCAGGCCCAGACCAGAAGCCATCCCTCCTGTTCTAATCCACCCACTCACATTGCACCTATAAAATCTATTCTATTTTTCCTTCCAGAAGTGATCCATGTGATCTCCCTAGAGCCTTTCTTGTTACCTAGTAATTTCTGTTGTTGAAATTCAGTTTTAAATCATGGTGTTCTTATATGATTGAAGGGGTTATTTAATTTTTTATATCTGTTGAGACTAAGTGCCCAGAGCCTTGGACCAGCCCACCTATGCTCTTTGGTTGGTGGCTCAGACTCTGGGAGCATTCAGAAGTCCAGGTTAGTTGACTCTGTTAGGTTTCCTATGGAGTTGCCATCCCCTTCAGTTCTTTCAATCCTTCTCCTAAGTCTTTCATGGGGGGGTCTCTGACCTCTGTCCAGTGCTTGGCTATGAGTATCTGCATTTTAGTCATCTGCTGCTACAGCCTCTCAGAGGACAGGCATGATATGCTTCTGTTTGTAAGCACAATATATAGCATCAGTAACAGTGTCAGGGACTGGTGCCTCCCATTGGATGAATCCCAGCTTGGACCCGTCACTGGTCAACCTTTCCTTCAGTCTCTGCTCTGTTTTTCCACTGAACTTCTTTTAGACAGGAGCAATTTTTGGTTAAAAGTTTTGTAGGTGAGTTGATGTCTCCATCACTCTTTTGGCGGTCCTGTATGACTACTGGACATAGTTCCATATCCCCACTGTAGGGTATTTTGGCTAAGGTCACCCACAATGAGTTCTAATGTAGTCAATTTTGAAGATCCATGAAGTGCTGATAAGAAGGAAAAAGCTGAGGAGGAGGGTGACCCTGTAGGAGGACCTCTCGACCACAATAAGGCAGCATACACCAGCTCATATCCAACACATATATGAGGCCCCCAACACATATACAACAGAGGGCCACCAGGTCAGGGCTCAGTCAGAGAAGATACACCTAACTCTTAAGAGATTGGAGGCCCTAGGGAGTTTAGAAGTCTGGTGAGGTGGGTGGTGGGAACATCCTTGTGGAGACAGGGAGGCAGGGAGGAGGTATGGGATGTGGAACAGTCGGAGAGTGGACCAGGAGGGGAATAAAATCTGGAGTATAAATAAATAAATAAATAAATAAATAAATAAATGATTTAAAAAGAAGCTATAATTTTAATGTTTGGAGAAATGGTCTATAGCTATCTATTAAGTTCATTTGGTTTAATAACATCTGTTAGCTCCAGTGTTTTTTTTTTTTTTGGTTAAGTTTTTGTTTATAGAATTTGTATGATGGTCACAGTGGTATGTTGAAGTCCCCACTATCAATGTTTGAGTGTTGATTTGTAATTTAAGCTTTAGTAACGTTTCCTTTATAAATATGGATGCCCATGCATTTGGGGCATAGATATTAAGAACTGACAAATCATCTCGGAGGATTTTTTTTTTCTTTTGCAAATATGAAGTGTTCTTCCCTGTCTGTTTTGTTAACTTTGGATTAATGTCTATTATTTTTAGATATTAAAATGGCTACACCATCTTGCTCCATGTGTCCATTTGTTTGGATAATTTTATTCCCAATCTTTAAATTGAGGTAATGTCTATCTTTGAGCTTGAGGTGATTTTTTTTTTTTTTTTTTGTAAACAGTAGAAGGATGAATTGTGTTTTCAAATACATTCTGTTAGCCTGTTCCTTTTTTTGTTTTGTTTTTTTTAAGATTTATTCATTTTATTTATATGAGTATACTGTCACTGTCTTCACACACACCAGAAGGGGCTGTTGGATCCAATTACAGGTGGTTGTGAGTCACCATGTGTTTGCTGAACTCAGGACCTCTGGAAGAGTAACCACTTAGTGCTCTTAACCATTGAGCCATCTCTCCAGCCTGTTCCTTTTTATTGGTGAGTTGAATTCATTGACACTGAGAATATCAGTGAACAATGATTATTAATTCCTGTTATGTTGTAATTGTTGGTGTGGTGTAGTGTGTGCATGTGTGTGTGTTTGTACGTATGTGTGTGTTTTGCTGGTGTGAAGTGAGATTATTTTTGTTTGTTTGTTTTTAGGGGTGTAGTTCAATCCACTTGGCTTGGAGTTTTCCTTCACGTGCCTTCTCTGTAGGGGTGAATTTGTGGATAGATATTTCTTATACTTGACTCTCATGGAATATCTTGGGTTTTTTTCATCTATGGTAATAGGAAGTTTTCCTGGGTAGACTAATTTGGGCTGGCATCTGTTGCCTCTTAGAGTATGTAGGACATCTATCCAAGCTCTTCCGGGTTTTAGAGTTTCAACTGAGAAGTCAAGTGTAAGTCTAAAAAGTCTGCTTTTATATATTACTTTGCCTTTTCTCCTTGCAGTTTTTAACATTCTTCTTTTTTTTGTTGTTGTTCTATATGTTTAAGAGACTTCCTTTTCTGGTCCAATCTATTTGGTGTTCTGTACTCCTGTACATTTATAGGCATCAGGAGAGTTATTCTGTGATACTGTTGAAAATATTTTCTTGCCTTTGAGCTGGGATTTTTTTCCTTATTCTATTTCTATAATCCTTAATTTGATATTTTCACTGTGTCCCAGATTTCATCGATGCTTTACATCCAGAATTTTTAGATCGAACATTTTATTTGACTAATTTATGTTTCCTCGATTGTTTCTTCAGTGCCTGAGATTCTCTTTTCCATATTTTCTGTTCTGCTGATGAAGGTTACCTCTGCAGTCCGTTTGCTAACCTAAATCTTCCTTATGTTTTCTTTTTCTGTTTTGAACATTTATTTATTTCTTCACTTTACATCTCAATATCAGCTCTCCCTCTTCTTCCAGTAACCCTTCACACAGATTCTATCCCCATTCCTCATCCTTTCACACACTACACTCCCCTCTCAATTCCCTGGCACATCATGACACTGCAGTACTAGACACATCCTCTCCCCATGAGGCCAGACAAGGTGGCCTAGTTAGGGAAATGAAACCTGCAGGCAGGCAGGCAGGCAGGCAGGCAGCAGGCAGGCAGGCAGGCAGCAGGCAGGCAGGCAGGCAGCAGGCAGGCAGGCAGGCAGGCAGGCAGGCAGGCAGGCAGGCAGGCAGGCAGCAGGCAGGCAGGCAGGCAGGCAGGCAGGCAGGCAGGCAGGCAGCAGGCAGCAGGCAGGCAGGCAGGCAGGCAACAGATTCAGGAATAGCCCCTGTTTCAATTTTTGGAGGACTGGCACAAAGACCAAGCTGCATATCTGTTACATATATGCAGTGGGGCCAGGTCTTGTACTTGTTCTCTCTTTGGTTGGTGGTTCAGTCTCTAGAAGCCCCCAAGGGTCCAGGTTAGTAGACTCTGTTGGACTTCCTGTAGAGGCCCTGTCCTCTTAGAGTCCCTCAATCCTTCCCCCAATCCTTCCATAAGACTCTCTGAGCGCCATCTAATGTTTGGGTGTAGGTCTCTGTATATCTTTCTATTGGCTACAGTGTGGAGCCTCTCAGAGAACAGTTATGTTGGACTCCTGTCTCAGTCATAACAGAGTATCATTAATAGTGTCAAGGATTGGTTCTTGCCCATGGGATGGGTCTCAATAGTGGCAGTCATTAGTTGACCATTCCCTCCTTCTCTGTTCTTTGCCCCTGCAAATAACAAGAAGGGTCCAAGAGAATGGTTGAATCTTCCTCAGAAGGAGGAAATAAAATAGATATTGGCAGTGGATAAAGGGAGGGTACTGGGTGAATGAGAAAATGGGGAGAGGAGAGGGGTGGAAGGAGGGCTCAGATGAGAGTGAGCAGGGGAGAGAGAATGGATATCAGTGAGATATCCTTCTCCTCTGAGTAGGTGGGAGCCCCCTGAATAGCCTTGTTTGGAGACTTTTAATGACTGTTTCTATTTTCTTACAGTTTATAGGACTGTTTAGATAGTTTACTTAATATTGATTTAACTTTGTATTATATTTTTCTAGAAAGTCATCTGTATTGTTTATATTTTTTCCATTTTGTAGAGTACTGGCTTTTAAAGTAAGACCTAATGATTTTTTTTGAATTTCCTTAGTTTATGTTGTTATGTTTAACTTTTTATTTCTGATTTTGTTAATTTGGAGTTTTTTTTTTTATGGTGGTGAAGAACATGAAAACAAAAGCCAAATAGCATGTCATGATGTATTTTATCATTCTTGATATACTAAGTATGACCAAGATAATTTGTATGCATGAATAAAATTTTAATTAATAAAATCTGTAAAATTTTAATCCATAATAATTGTTCTTTAATGATTAAAAGATAAAGTGCCATGAATTAGATATGTGTTTCACATTTTTATTGTTTCTCTAGAATGAGAATCCCAAGACAAACATGTTGAAAACTGAATGTCTAGGTCTGTTTTCTAGTTCATGGATGGGTTTCAGAGAGCAAACAAGATCTTTATGGATATTCACAAATATAAAATCTCTCATATAAGAATGATTTATTTTATAAATTCTGAAAATGCTTTCATCTTTTGTGCTATCTTCTGTAAAGATAGGTAGAATTTAAACAGAAATTTAATGGAGGCATATTAAAATGTTCAGTTCAATTGATTTGAACATTTAATGTTTGCCACATCATCTATAATGCTCACATGTCTTCTTTTTGAATACCAACAAAGAAATACGAGTTTATTCTTGTACTGCTTTTTGCTACTGATGAGATCAACAGGAACCCTTACCTTTTACTGAACATGTCTTTGGCATTTTATTTGCCTCACGACATGTGTTTCGATACATTGAGAAACACTGATAAAGAAATTTCATTAAAAAACAGTACTACAAGCTTTATTAATTATGCCTGTGGAATGTCCGCATGTGGTGTAGTACTTACAGGACCATCATGGACTACATCTCTAAAACTGGTGATCATTTCCTGTACTCCAAAGGTGAGTCTGTTTGGGAAAAAGGAAAGGTAATATTTTATCAATGCCAATCTCAAGTTACTACAGAGAATAAATAGGCAGCATGGGTTTGTGCTTACTATCTATATATTCTAAAAGATTTAGGAACTAATATTGATTTGTCATTAACATTTCCTTTTATTACAAAGAATGGGTGTGCAGAAGAAACATAAACAGTTTTTTTGAACATTCAGACTGTCAGAAATATAGAACCCTATAAGAATAATGGGTTCTATATTTATATATTACTACTACTACTACTACTAATACATTACACGGCAATGTATTCTGGAAGGTAATATAACTCATATTTATGAATGAACTTCTAACCAATCATTTTTCTCTCCTTGCTTCCTCTGTTCTTCATCCTTCAGATTTTCTTTGGACCATTTCACCCAATGATATGATATGAATGATAACATCAAGTTTCACCATGTCTCCCAGATAGCACATAAGGACACATGTTTGCCCCATGGCATGGTCTCTTTGATGGTTTATTTTGCATGGACCTGGGTAGGGCTAGTCATCTCAGATGATGACCAGAGAACTCAGTTTCTCTCAGACTTGAGAGAAGAGATGAAAACTAATGAAATCTGTTTAGCTTTTGTAAATGTCATCCCAGAGAGCATGCAATTATATATGACAAGGGGTGTAATATATGATAAGCAAATCATAATGTCATCAGCAAAGGTTGTTATCATTTATGGTGAAATAAACTCTACCCTAGAAGCCAGCTTCAGAAGATGAATATATATAGGTGTACAGAAAATCTGGGTTACCACCTCACAATGGGATGTCACTACAAGAAGAAAGACTTCAAAATTGACCACTTCCATGGGACTGTCACTTTTGCACACCACTATGGTGTGATTTCTAAATTTAGAAATTATATGCAAACAATACACACTTCTCATTTCTCAGATGAGACAGAAGTGGAATTATTTTAATTGTTCACTTTCCAATACCAACTATAGCAAAGTAAATCATTGTTCATTCAACACTTCATTGATGTGGTTATCACAGTATAAATTTAACATGGTCCTAAGTGAAGAAGGTTACAATTTATACAATGTTGTATATACTGTGGCCCACACCTACCATGATATCATTCTTCAACAAACAGAGTCTCTGCAAACAGCAGAACTCAGAGGAATATTCTATGACTGTCAGCAGGTAAAGTATCTCACTTTCTCCATCATACTTAATTTGTGGTATTTTAAAATAGCACCAATGTTCATATGAATTTGATACTATTTTCTCAACACAGGGTTTCTACACCTCAAAACTCTCTAATATAAAATTTTTTGTGTATAAGTAGACACAAAGACTATGATTCAGTGAATGACAACATTTTCGTACGAATATCTGTTATTTTTGTGACAATGTATCTCAACATTTTACCAAATGAGTTCAATATTGAAAATAGGAACTAAAAGTTTTATTATGAAATCCTCAAATGACAAGTAGAAGAAAATTAGTTTTTTTTGTTATTGGATATTTTATGTATTTACATTTCAAATGTTATCCCCTTTCCCAATTTCCTTTCTGGAAACTCTCTCCCCTTTGTTGGGCATTTCAGCTAATCTCATCCCTGTTGGGTCCCGAGAGCCTCTTGCTTTCCTGGCATCTGGGACTTGCTGGTGGCTACCCCAGTTCTCCAGCTTCATTGCTACACATCTCTGTTTAAATTCATGGCCCTATGTATATCATCCCCTTCTCCTCTCATACCTGATTTTGCCCCCTTTTCTCCCCTCACCTCCTCTCTTCCTTTCAGGTCCCTCCCACCCTCTACCTTCTGTGAGTATTTGCTTCCCATTCTAAGAAAGACTGAAGCATCCCCATTTTAGTCTTCCTTCTTGAGCTTTATTCTTGAACTTCATATGGTATGTGAAATGTATCTTGGGTATTCCAAGCTTTTGGGTTAATATCCACTTATCAGTGAGTGTATATCATGTGTGTTCTATTGTGACTGGGTTACCTCACTCAGGATGATATTTTGTAGTTTCATCCATTTGCTAAGAATTTCATGACATCATTGTTTTAATAGCTGAGTAGTAATCCATTTTGTAAATGTACCACACTTTCTGTATTCATTCCTCTGTTGAAGGGCATCTGGGTTCTTTCCAGCTTCTGGCTATTATAAATATAAGGCTGCGATGAACAAAGGGGTGCATATGTCCTTGTTATATGTTGGAGCACTGGTCAGGTATATGCCCAAAAGTGATATAGCTGGGTTCTCAGGTGATACTATGCCCAATATTCTGAAGAACCACCAGACTGATTTCTAGACTGGCTGCACCAGCTTGCAATCCCACCAACAATAGAGGAGTGTTTCTCTTTCTCCGCATCCTCACCAGCATCTGCTGTCACCTTAGGTTTTGATCTTAGCCATTCTGACTGGTGTGAGGTGGAATCTCAGGGTTGTTTTGATTTGCATTTCCTTGATGACTATGTGAACGTTTCTTTAGGTGCTTCTTGGACATTCGAGTTTCCTCAGTTGAGAATTCTTTGTTTAGCTCTGTACCCCATTTTTAATGGGGTTATTTGCTTCTCTGGAGTCTAACTTCTTGAGTTCTTTGCACATATTGGATATTAGCCCTCTATCAGAGGTAGGATTGGTAAAGATATTATCACAATCTGTTGGTTGCCATTTTGTCCTATTGATAGTGAGTATCCTTTGCTTTATAGAAGCTTTGCAATTTTATGAGGTCTCATTTGTCTATTGTTGTTCTTAGAGCATAAGCCATTGGTGTTCTGTTCAGGAAAATTTCCTCTGTGCCCATGTGTTTGAGACTTTCCCCCATTTTTTCTTCTATTAATTTCAGTGTATCTGGTTCTAAGTGGAGGTCCTCGATCCACTTGGACTTGAGCTTTGTAAAACGAGATAAGAATGGGCCAACTTGCATTCTTCTATATGCTGACCTCCAGTTGAACCAGCACCATTGATTGAAAATGCTCTTTTTTCCACTGGGTGATTTTAGCTCCTTTGTCAAAGATCAAAGACCATAGGTGTATAGGTTCATTTCTGGGTCTTCAATTCTATTCCATTGATCTTCTTGCTTGTCTCTGTACCAATACCATGCAGATTTTTTTTTTTTATCAATATTGCTCTGTAGTACAGTTTGAGGTCAAGGATGGTGATTCCCCCAGAAGTTCTTTTATTGTTGAGAATAGTTTTCACTATTCTGTTTTTTTTTTTTTTTTTTTTTTTGTTATTTCAAATGAATTTGAGAATTGCTTTTTCCAACTCCGTGAAGAATTGAATTGGAATTTTGATGGAGATTGCATTAAATCTGTAGATTGCTCTTAGCAAGATGGCTATTTTTACTATATTAATCTTGCCAATCCATGAGCATGGGAGATCTTTCCATCTTCTGAGATCTGCTTCCATTTCTTTACCCAGGGACTTGAAGTTCTTGTCATACAGATCCTTTACTTGTTTGGCTAGATTACTTGGTCTCATGAAGGCTGGATGCCTAGTGTGGAGGAATTCAACGGTGGGCAAGTGAGAGTGGGTGAGTGGGTGAGGGCACATCCTTGTAGAAGCAGGAGGAGGGGATAGGATAGGGGGTTCCAGGGTGGGGGGGGGATGAGGTAAGGGGATAACATCTGAAATGTAAATAAAATATCCAATAAAAAGATTCACACCAAGGTATTTTATATTACTTGTGACTATTGTGAAGGGTGTTGTTTCCTTAATTTCTTTCTCAGCCTGTTTATGCTTTGAGTAGAGGAAGGCTACTGATTTGTTTGAGTTCATTTTATATCCAGACACTTTGCAAAAGTTGTTTATCAGGTTTATGATTTCTCTGGTGGAAGTTTTGGTGTCTCTTAGGTATACTATCATATCATCTGCAAATAGTGATATTTTGACTTCTTCCTTTCCTATTTGTATCCCATTGACTTCCTTTTGTTGTCAAATTGCTCTGGCTAGGACTTTGAGTACTATATTGAATAGGTAGGGAGAGAGTGGGCAGCCTGTCTAGTCCCTGATTTTAGTGGGATTGCTTCCAGTTTCTCTCCATTTAGTTTAATGTTGGCTACTGGTTTGCTGTATATTGCTTTAACTATGTTTATGTATGAGCCTTGAATTCCTGATCTTTCCAAGACTTTTTCCATGAAGAGGTATTGAATTTTGTCAAAAGCTTTCTCAGCATCTAGTGAGATGATCATGTGTTTTTTCCTTTGAGTTTGTTTATATAGTGGATTACATTGATGGATTTTTGTATATTGAACATCTGTGCATCCCTGAGATGAAGCCTACTTGATCATGGCGAATGATCACTTTGATATTTTCTCAGATTCAGTTTGCAAGAATTTTATTGATCATTTTTGCATTGATATTCATAAGGGAGATTGGTCTGAAGTTCTTGCTTTGTAGGGTCTTTGTGTAGATTAGGTATAAGTGTAATTGTGGCTTCAAAGAATGAATTGGGTAGTGTTCCTTTTGTTTTTATTTTCTGGTATAGTTTGAAGAGTATTATTATTAGGTCTTCTCTGAAGGTCTGATAAAACTCTGCACTAAACCTATCTGGTCCTGGGCATTTTTGGTTGGGAGACTTTTAATGACTGCTTTTATTTCTTTAGGAGTTATGGGACTGTTTAGATGGTTTATGTGATTCTGATTTGACTTTGGTACCTTGTATCTGTCTAGAAAACTGCCCATTTCATTCAGATTTTCCAGGTTTTTTTGAGTATGAGCTTTTATAGTAAGATCTGACGATTTTTTGAATTTCTTCAGTTTCTGTTGTTGTATCTCCATTCTCATTTCTGATTTTGTTTATTTGTATACAATAAATAATAAATTTGTGCCTTCTGGTTAATCTGGCTAAGTGTTCATCTATCAAAGAACCAGCTTCTGGTTTTGTTGATTCTTTGTATTGTTCTTTTTGTTTCTATTTGATTGTTTTCAGTCCTGAGTTTGATTATTTCCTGGCATCTGCTCCTCTTGGGTGTATTTGCTTCTTTTTCTTCTAGACCTTTCAGGTGTACTGTTAAGTTGCTAGTGTATGCTCTCTCCAGTTTCTTTTTGTAGACACTCAGAGCTATGAGTTTTCCTCTCAACACTGCTTTCATTGTGGCCCATAAGTTTGAGCCTTCACTTTCATTAAATTCTAAAAAGGCTTTAAATTCTTTCTTTTTTTTTGGACCAAGTTATCATTAAATATAATGTTGTTCAACTCTCATGTGTGTGTGGACTTTCTGTTGTTTTTGTTGTTGTTGGAGACCAGCCTTAGTCCATGGTGCTCTTTTAGGAAGCATGGGATTATTTCAATCTTCTTGCATCTTCTGAGGCCTATTTTGTGACTGATATTGTCAATTTTGGAGAAGGTGCCATGAGGTGCTGATAATGTTCTGTAGATATCTGTTAAATCCATTTGGTTCATAACTTCTGTTAGTTTCACTGTGTCTCTGTTGATTTTGTGTTTCCATGATCTGTCTGTTGCTGAGAGTGGAGTGTTGAAGTCTCCCACTATTATTGTGTGAGGTGTAATGTGTGCTTCTAGCTTTAGTAAAGTTTCTTTTATGAATATGGGTGCCCTTGCATTTGAAGCATAGATGTTCAGAATTCAGATTTCATATTGGTAGATTTTTTTCTCTGATAATATGGCGTGTCCTTCTTTATTTTTTTTGATAACTTTTGGTTGAAAGTTGATTTCATTTGATAAAACTCCAGATTGTTTTTTGGGACCATTTGCTTAGAAAATTTTTGTCTAGCCTTTTACTCTGAGGTAGTGTTTGTCTTTGTCACTGAGGTGTGTTTCCCATATGCAGCAAAATGCTGGGTCCTGTTTACATATCCAGTCCATTAGTCTATGTCTTTTTATTGGGGAATTGGGTCCATTGATGATAAGAGATATTAAGGAGTAATGATTGGTGCTTCCTGTTATTTTTGGTGTTATTTTTATGGTTGTGTGTCTATCTTCTTTTGGGTTTGTTGAAAGAAGATTGCTATCTTGCTTTTTCTTGGGAGTAGTTACCCTCCTTGTGTTGGAGTTTGTAGCAGGTTGGTTTCCTGCTGCTGCTACATTGTTTGCAGTGGAACAATTGGGGAGGAGCTAATTAATGTGGGAGAAGCGAAGAGGAAGAGGAGGATCGAGGAGATGAAGGAAGGAGGAGCAAAAGAGAAGATGGCTGGAGACGTCCGTGTGTCTTTAGCAGTCTTGGATAGTTATTCATATCTAGGTTAGTTAATTGGGTTTACAATTCTAATTGTGTGGCCAACTTGTTAATTGAGCATTTCCAAATATATGTACCAATTGAATAGCCATTAAGTATTAAGAGTCTTCATTCTACTGGGTACTATGGAATGGCGGGTATTATCTGGGCTCAGCCAAGCATTGTGGACAGCATGGTGGATTTGCTGATCTAGTTACTACAATAAAATCTTGTGGGTGCCAGAGCTGGTGCTTCTGGCTGGCCTGAGTTACAGTCTGAGCTAAGCAGCGGCAGGAGCAACCTGGCTGCTCTTGGCCTCAGGCCTTGTCTAGTCAGGAACATGGAGGCTGCTTAAGAACAAGCCAGATCAGGTGCCATCGTTTTAAATATTACCCTCAACAAGAGTTTTTCATCTATTACCATTTGTAGGGCTGGCTTTGTGGAAAGATATTGTGTAAATTTGTTTTGTCATAGAATATCTTGGTTTCCCCATCTATAGTAATTGAGAGTTTTGCTGGATATAGTAGCCTGGGCTGGCATTGTGTTCTCTTAGGGTCTGTATAACAGCAGTCTCAGCTCTTCTGGCTTTTATAGTCTCCAGTGAGAAGTCTGGGGTAATTCTTATAGATCTGTCTTTATATGTTACTTGACCTTTTTCCCTTACTGCTTTTAATATTTTTTCTTTATTTTGTACATTTGGTGTGCATTTTGACTATTACGTAATGGGAAGAATTTCTTTTCTGCTCCAATCAATTTGGAATTCTGTAGGCTTCTTGTATGTTTGTATGACTCTCTTGCTTTAGGTTAGGGAAGTTTTCTTCTATAATTTTGTTGAAGATGTTTACTGGCCCTTTAAGTTGGAAATCTTCACTCTCCTCTATACCTATCATCCTTAGGTTTAGTCTTTTCATTGTGTCCTGGATTTCCTGGATGTTTTGGGTTAGGAGCTTTTTGCATTTTGCATTTTCTCTGACTGTTGTGTCAATGTTTTCTATGGTATCTTTTGCACCTGAGAATCTCTCTTCTATCTCTTGTATTCTGTCTTGAATGATTGCATCTCTTGATCTCTTTCCTAGATGTTCTGTCTCCAGGGTTGTCTCCCTTTGTGATTTCTTGATTATTTCTATTTCCATTTTTAAGTTCTGGATGTTTTTGTTCAATCCTTCACCTGTTTGGTTGTGTTTTCCTGTAATTCTTTAAGGGATTTTTTTGTGTTTCTTCTTTAAGGGTGTCTACCTGTTCACCTGTGTTCTCCTGTATTTCTTTAAGAGAGTTATTTATGTCCTTCTTAGTCTCCTATCATCATCATATGATTTGATTTTAAATTTGAATCTTGCTTTTCTGGTGTGTTGGGATATCCAGGACTTGCTGTGGTGGGAGAACTGGGTTCTGATGATGTCAAGTAGCCTTGGTTTCTGTTCCTTAAGTTCTTTGGCTTGCCTCTCACCATCTGGTTATCTCTGGTGTTAGCTTGTCTTCCTGTCTCTGCCTGGAGCTTGTTCCTCCTGTGGGCCTGTGAGCCTGTGATCTTAGGTGTGTTAGCACTCCTGGGGAGACCAGCTCTCTCCGGGGTGGGATTTGGGTATGGAGGTCTGTGTGACAACCTTAGCTCATGGGCCCATATGGAGATGGGAAGGATCCTGTCCCCAGCTGCTCTGAGCTTCCTGTGCCCTGCACACTCCTGGCAGACTCCTCTTTGGACAGTTTTGGGGACAAAAGTGTTCTCATCTGTGGGCTTAGGAGTGAGAGCACTCCTGGGAGACCAGAAGGCCTTAGCTCCTGGGTGCAGATGGAGACTGGAAGGATCCTATCCTCAGCTGCTCTGCAGTTCCTGTGCCCTGTGTGCTCCTGGTGGGAGCTCCTCTTTGGACAGTTATTGGAGTGAAAGTAGTGATCTCACCTGAGGGCTTAGGAGTTAGAGCATTTTTCAGAGACCAGCTATTTCCAGGTGGGATTTGGGTACCAGGAATTTGTTATTTAAGAAAAAAAGGACTAAATGATTTTATTAAATATATATATATTTCCATATAACATTTTTATTGATTCCTTCATATCGGCACCCTGAACATAATCTCTTCCTTGTCCTTCCATGCCTGTCTCTTCTTTTGCCCCCTCCAAAAAAAACAAGTCCATTGCATTATCTATACACTCACTAGAGCATGGTCAAATTCTCAGTGGCCTATCCTTTAAATAGAACTGTCTCAGTCCCCTCCTGCACCTCTACAAGTAGCCATCAGTTGTGGAGCACTACTGTTCAGCATCTCAATCACACTTTTAATACTTCTCTTTGATAGCTTTCAGTCTAGGCTGTTACCTTTTTGGAAGGATGTTTTCAGGGGAATATAGGGGTTTTACAAAAGCCCTCCATATCTCTAAACTTTTCATTTGTATCTCATCAATATCAGAGCAAATGTATTATCCTTGCATTTCAGTCAGCAGAGATACTGACCATGTATTTACATGATTTACTTACTTCTTCTCTTTCTTTCAACAACATTCAGGCCCCTTATCCCCTCTCAATTCTATGACTCAGTTTTTTAAAAATTGTTTTTGCTACACACACACACACACACACACACACACACACACACATGAAACATCCACACTTACTTAGTGTTTTGACAGTTTTCATACAAGTAATAAGCAGTCAGTGCTCTTGCAATATGTTACTAAATATTTCGTGCCTGTTCTGACAATTTTCACCATGAAATGTTGAAATGAAGTATAATGAAATTTAATTACCCATGAGATATCTTGTTTTTTTTGCTAGATTGGATAACTTCAATATAGCTGCCTTTTCTGGAGTATATTGGAAATTACCGAACACTCACAATGTCTCTTGGCCTTACTCGGTTTATGTGATTATCTAATTATACATATCACTTAGGTGGTTTCTTTGCTGAAGAACAGGGTATTTACTAACTCTATTGGAGAACTGGTGAACCTGAATCTGTGAAATAATCTGTGTGCAGAGTATGACATTTTCAACATTTGGAAATTCTCACAAGGCTGTGGATTAAAGGTGAAAATAGGAAGCTATTCTCCTAATTTCCCAGAGAGCCAACAACTGCACATATCTGAAGACTTAAAGTGGGCTATGGGAGAAACATCAGTGTGTACATGTAACTTTCAATTTTTCAGTACAATTATGGTGCTTTTCTATTCCTGGGATCAGTTTACAGAGAAACAAATTTTAACCTCTTCAACCAAACATTTAGACATAGATTGTTACACTATGTGCTAAATATTGTAAGGCCTTTAATTTTATAGGTTTATAGGCAATGTTCATATGCTTGATTTCTGGTAAATAATGCAGGTTAATAGAAGAGTGTATACAAACTTTGTTACAATTTTTATTTCATCTACCTTAGGTTCCCACCTCTACATGCAGTGTGACCTACACTCCTGGATTCAGGAAATTTCATCAGGAACAAACAGTAGACTGCTGCTTTGATTGTGCCTGGTGCCTAGAGAATGAGGTTTCCAATGAGACAGGTACATGTTTGTGTGAAATTGAATATCTTCTCTTTTTCAAACTAGAACTTTGAAAGGGCCTGAAATGAAAGTGAAGGCATAAAATACATGTTTTTAATACAATAATTTTACTGATATCAAGCATAGTATGAACCCTCGAATGAACATGCATTGTCTTCCTTATGCCACACATATTCTTACATTTTGATGCTTACATGTGATATGTTTTCCAGAGAACATTTACTGAAAAAATTGTAACTAGTATTTTACCAGAAATTTTGCACATAATATTATTATGATGCATGTGTTTAATCTTTCTTGATTATTTGTACAAATTAAATTGACAAAAGATCAGTCAACAATCTTGTTCTCTTGGCACCTAGTTTGGTCACTGACAAAATCCAAATCTAGGTTCTTGTTGTTGTATAATAAAATGTACTTATTTAAGATTGTAGGTAATAACTTATGAAATGAAGCTTTTGCTATGAAAGAAATTAGAACAAATGTGCAGACCCAAGAATTCACACAAAGATGTGGTAGTGTTCTCAGTAAGCACTTCCTACTGACAAATAGAGTGAGGATTCAGAATACTCATAAGTTGCCTGATATCTAGCTTGAAATATTTAGTTGAGAGCAAAAAAGTTCTTAACCACAAAGAGTAGGAACTGAAGAAACACTCCTTATAATTGTCTTCTGAATTTCAAATACATGCCAAGATACAGGTGTTTTCACATTGACATGAAAAGTCACTCACACATACAATCATGGATACATCTTTATGCATACCACATACACACAAGAATTTATGTAATTTAAATGTATTTTAATTGAAGCATAATTGCATCTTCTTCCACTTTTGCTTCAGTACCAACAATTATCCTCATTTGTTGGTTTTTTTTTTGTTTTTTTTGTTTTTTTGTTTTTCGGGACAGGGTTTCTCTGTGTAGTCCTGACTGTCCTGGAACTCACTCTGTAGACCAGGCTGGCCTCGAACTCAGAAATCCACCTGCCTCTGCCTCCCAAGTGCTGGGATTAAAGGCGTGCGCCACCACCGCCCAGCAATTATCCTCATTTGAAACACAACTATGTGACTTCTCTATTCTGAAGTTGACAGCAAAAGATCCAGCAAAGCAGATAAATCCAGCTATATTTATATGCGTATATTAATTTTAAATAAAAATCTTAATAAATATCTACACTTTTATGTTGAGATATATGCAAAGTTTATGAGTCACTTGGATCATTTTTGTTTCTAATATCCAAGTGAGTAGTGACAAGAATAAAAATAAATGTGAATTTAGAGAAGTCCATATGCCAAGCATAGACTAGGTGGCCATTTCAGTCTGTATATACCCCTCTGGTACAAATCCAAGCTAGAGCCAACCCCATAGACTCTATGTAACGTCTCCCATCTCAGGTGTCCAGATAGTCACCAGAGATGACCCCACTGACTTCCATTCTCACTCCTCTGTCACCCTCTCCCCATCCCCATGCCTGGCTGCTATCCTTATTTTCCCTTTTCACTCCTCTCCTCCCTAGGTCTCTCTCTCCATTCACTTCACCATTTCTCCTTATGACTAGAGTTCATGCATTCTCCCTTTGGGACCTCCTTATTACCCAGTGTTTTAGTTAGGGTTTTACTGCTGTGAACAAACACAATGACCAAGGCAAATATTATAAAGGACAACATTGAATTAGGGCTGGCTTACAGGTTCAGAGGGTCAGTCCATTATCTTCAAGGTGTGAGCATGGCAGCATCTAGGCAGGCATGGTGCAGGCAGAGCTGAGAGTTCTACATCTTCATCTGAAGGCTGCTAGCGGAATATTGACTTCCAGACAGCTAGGACTAGGGTGTTCAAGCTCACACCCACAGTGACATACCTACTCCAACAAGGCCACACCTCCTAATAGTGCCATTCCCTGGCCCAAGAACATACAAAGCATCACATTACACTCTCTGGCCCCCATAGGCTTGTTGAAACATATGAGTCAATGGGGGCTGCACCTAAACATAGCATAATGCAATGTCCTGGCCCAAGCTGCTTCGGTCTGCAGGTCAGGGTCTAGCAAGAGAGAGAGTGGGGATAAAGGGAAAGAGACAGGAAGAATGGAGACAAGACAGAGGTTCTGATCAAGTCTCGTTTATTGTCTCCCTCATTGAAGGGGAAACCAGGGTATTTATAGGCTTTTGCCACGTGCCTTGCAGGCGTGGATACCATGTTTGGTATGGATAACACATGCACCACATGCCTTGCAGGCATGGATAGCATGTGTGCCTTGCAACTGTGGGCACTAAACAGCAAAACAAGATATGTGGGATAAACAAGATATTTATCAGAGTGTGCTCAGCTGTTGTAGGCTGTTGAAAAAACAAGTTTCTTGTTAGAGTACATGGCTCTCGAGATGGCTGCAAAGCTGATAGCCGCTTTCTGCTATGAGTTGGCTCCCAACAGGTCTCCCTTTTTAAATTTTTTTTCAAAAGGTAAGGCTGGGAAAACTTATGGAAATTGTACCTGTCTTAGGTTGGAACAAATGACCCCAGCCTCCCTTTCCCATCTTTGGATACTCAACAGCCATTGGTTGAGCTCCTGTCTTAGGATGGTGAGGCCTCCCAGTTAGGGGCAAGGGTCTTGAGGTATTCTCTTACCCGTCATTGACTATCTGGCTTATCGCGTAAGTTAGGGGTTAATCCTCGTCAATCTTGATGACAGAGGCTTTAGAGTCCCCTACTTCCAGCCTGTAATAATGAACCTGTATGGGTTTCTATTGGTTGTCATATAAAAGCCATCAGTCTGTTGAACAGCATGAACCCAAGAGACAAGAGACTTAACAATGCCTGGATGGTTGGTATAAAAGCAACATTCTTTTTCAAGGGCATTTGAAAAATGCCTCTGTCAGAGGAGTAAAAGGTTTTACAAATGCATTATAGCAGAATCTAAATCTATAGAAATACAGAACTGATCATGGCTTTGATCTTAACAAAACAAGTAAGAAAATCCTTTTCCCTGCTCAAACCCCAAAAAACAACTATAGTAACTGTGGTACTGGGTTTCTCCTGGGTCTAAACAATGTTCCCCACTAAATCATAAGTTGGGGAACCAAGAGTCCAATAGAGCCACCCTGGAGATGTGGGTGGTGATGTCTCCTTCAGCACTGAGAACTTCCCAAGTGAGGTTTGCTCGTTGATCTGTTCCAGTTTGACAGCAATTGTTTTCTGCAAAGAAAAACAATATGCTTCTCAAGGGATTTACTCCTTCCTGGATTTGTTATTGTTGTCTATCTGTTTAATCAGTCTCACTGCCATTTAGGAATATATGCAGACAGAACCTCTTCCCCAGATAAGCACTGGATCTGGCCCATTCCAGGTTCCAGTTAATGGGTCTTTCCAGAGGACTGTTGCAATTTTTTTTTTTTTTTTTTTTTTTTTTGGTATCAGGATGTCAGAATCTATCTGCAGCAGATTTTCCTTCAGAATCCAAAGTTAAAAAAATTAAAATAAAGAGTGTGTGATGAAGGATATTTCTGGGTGATCCCTTGGTAGGGTACCATTCCCCATTCTTAATTTTTTCAAATTGACATTTAATGGTTTGATGTGCCCTTTCTACCATACCTTGGCCCTGTGGATTATGTGGAATACCCGTTTTATGTAGTATTCTCAATTTTTTTTTCACATAATTGGTAGAAACTGGAGCTTGTATAACCTGGGCCATTGTCAGTGTTTATCTGTTTAGGCACACCCAATACAGCGATTGTAGCAAGCATATGAGTGATCACCTGTTTGCTTGCTTCTCCAGTTTGTAATGTCGCATAAATGAAACCACTGTATGTATCTACACATACATGTATATATTTTTGTTTTCCAAATTCATTATAATGAGTAACATCCATTTGCCATAGACTGTTTGGTATCAGTCCCTTTGGATTTATGCCCAAATGAGGAACTGGTAAAAATTTAACACATGATTGACATTGTTTGACAATTTGTCTAGCTTGTTCTCTGGTAATTTTGAACATGACTTTTAAAGTTTTAGAATTAAAGTGATGTAACTCATGAGCCTTTATGGCCTGATCCAAATTAGATGGCAGATCTGATAAAGTCACTGCAGCTACACGAGTAGCTAGATCTGCCTTGGTGTTTCCCTCAGAGAGAGGACCAGGTAGCCCAGTGTGGGCTCTCAGGTGTCCTATAAAGAATTTACACTTTCTCCTCAAACTTAATTGTTGGCACTGTAAAAACAAATCGGCTGCTTCTGAGGAATGCTTTATTTGTGCAGTAGTTTCTAACAAAGGGATAGACTGAACTATATATGAGCTATCTATGTAAATATTAATGGTTTGATTTGGAAATGCTTGAAACACAGCAGTAACAGCATATAATTCAACCAATTGAGCTGACACAGATGATGTGGCAAAGGAGATTACTTGATCTTTAAAGGCATAAGCAGCTGTTCCTGATGAGGAACCATCAGTGAAAACTAGCAATGCTTCCTTGATAGGTGCATGTGCAATATGAGTTGGAAAAATGAATGCATGGCAATTATAAAACTGAACCAATTTATTTGGTGGATAATGATTATCTAGCTGACCACCAAATGAGGCACATGCAATAGGCCAGACTTCAGAACTCTGCATAAGCCAATCAACCTGATGCCTTGTATAGGGTTCTATTATGACATCAGGATCTTTTCCAAAATATTTTTGACTGTTATCTCTGCCTAACATAATCATATCTGCTACAGCTGCATAGTATGGATTAAGAACCTTCTTGTGGGATGAGGGAAGATGAACCCACAATATGGTTGCAATTTGCCAAAAATTGCAGTAGGAGTTAGTTTAGTGTTAAAAATAAGAAAATACAAAGGCTAAGAATAATTAATATGAGTTACAAATTGGGATGAAGTAGCACTCTCCACCTTTTCTACTTTCCTCTGTTAGAGCCCTGTCAGACTTAGGGTCAGGATCTCCCTTGAGAATAACAAACAAGCGAATTGGCGGTGGCGCAGCAGCTAAGGCATCAGCCTGTAGAGGGTGCGAGCCCTCTGCTCTCTCGGTCTGCCTGTTCGAATCCCGCTCTGTCCCATTTGTCTCAGCCCGAGTCTCATGAGGAAAAAAAAAGTTAGCCGGGTGGTGGTAGTACACACCTTTAATCCCAGCACTTGGGAGGCAGAAGCAGGTGGATTTCCGAGTTCGAAGCCAGCTTGGTCTACAGAGTGAGTTCCAAGACAGCCAAGGCTATACAGAGAAACCCTGTCTCAAAAAACAAAAACAAAACAACAACAAAAAAACCCCAACCAACAAACAAACAAATAAAAAGAATATCAAACAGAGGCTTTAATTCTCCAGTTGTGAGTTTCAAATATGGTCATTGCCAATTAATGTCTCCCAATAGTTTTTGAAAATCATTAAGTGTCTTAAGGGAATCAGCCCTCAGTGTGGCCTTACTATTAATAATATGTGGACCATTAATCTGAAATCCTAAATAAGTATATGGATCTTGTAATTGTACTTTTTCTGGTGCTATTTGTAACCCTGCAGTCTGTAAAGCTGTTTTAAGATCATCAAAGCATTGGAGCATCTGTTTTCCATCTTTTCCTGCTATTAAAATATCATCCATGAAATGAATCATGTAGATTTGCTTCCATATGGCTCTAACACCCTCTATGGCGGAAGCCACAAACTTTTGGCACAAGGTAGGACTGTTAGCCATACCCTGAGGCAAGATCTTCCACTGATATCTTTTCATAGGTTCTCTAAAGTTTATAGTGGGAACACTGAAAGCAAAGTGCTTTCTATCATTAGGATGCAAGGGGATAGTAAAAAAGTCTTTTAAATCTATAACTATTTTATAATAGCCTAAAGGTATGGCCACCGGTGTGGGCAGCCCAGGTTGTAAGGCTTTCATCCTAATCATGGTCATGTTAACAGCCCTCAAGTCTTGCAACAATCTCCACTTTCTTGACTTTTTCCTAATGACAAATATTGGGTATTCCAGAGAGAGTCTTCTAAATGTCCTGCCTGTAATTACTCCTGCACTAGCCACTGGGCAGCTTGTAATTTTTCGGTGGTTAGGGACCACTGATCCACCCAGATGGGCGAGTCCCCTTTCCAGGTGATGGGATCCGCACAATGCCCTAGGAGTGCAGCTGAATCAGTAGTCCCCATCAAAAATACCCCAAGCCTCTTCTTCCAGTGCTACCATAAACCTCAATAGGATGAGCAATCCCATCTTCACTTTTTCCTAATCCTTTCCCTGGGGAAAATCCAGAGTTTACCATTTGAGCCGTGATTACTTCATTAGGGCTGCACATAATCAATCCCAACTGGGATAATAGATCTTGGCCCCAGAGATTAATGGGAAAGCCTGAGATGACATAGGGTTGTATATTTCCTGTATTTCCTTCTTTATCTTTCCACATCAGCACCTTAGAGCTTTGTTGTGGGTTTTGACTTTGACCAATACCCCTTAAATTGGTTAAGGTTGGGATCAGAGGCCAGGTGGCAGGCCAACCACTTTGTTTTAGGATAGTCACATCAGCTCCTGTGTCAACCAAGCCTTGAAATTCCTTTCCATCCAGCCATAGTGTCATCATAGGTTTTTGTTTAACTATAGGCTGTACCCAGTATGCATCAGAGGAACCAAAGCCTTGATCCCCTCTTTTAGGATTCTTATATTTGTGATTAGTAGGGAACAATGGAAGTAACAATAGTTGAGCTATCCTCCTTCCTGTAGGAATGATGACTATATTCTGAATTGCCTGAGCCATTACCTTAATCTCACCTTGATCAGTGTCTATAGCTCCAGGAAAAATTTGTAGTCCCTGCATAGTAGCACTGTTTCTTCCCACTATCAGGCCAAACACATTTGGATAGAGTGGTCCAAACACTCCAGTGGGTAAGGCCTGAGGTCCCATTTCTGGGGTTAATACTGTGTGGTGGCAGAACTGAGGTCCAGTCCTGCGCTTTCTGGTGTTGCTCAACTAAGTTCAGGAAGGGATTGGTGTTTGCTGGTGTGAAACTGACTGCTCCATAAGCCTGTTTTGGCTTGTGTTGGTTCGGGGCCTGGAGCTGGCCCCTGTTCCCGTTTCCCTGATTATGGTAAAGGGTGTTTCCTTGTGCATCTCTTTTGGACCTACATTCACTAGCCTAATGCCTTCCATGTTTGCAACGTGGGCAGAGCCCAGACTGTTTGCTGGGCTGTCTCTGGGTTGACTCATTTTTTGCCTTGCAATCTCTTGCAAAGTGTCTAGGCTTGCCACATTTAAAACAGGCCTTTTTGTTTCTACTTGCCAAAAAATCTCTTACTGATTGTCCTTGCATGGCAGCCACCATAGCTAAGCCCTGTTGGTAGGAGGGACCTATGTCAGAACAGAGTCTGATATACCCTGTAAGGTCTGTCTTTTTCATGTAGGGTCTAATGGCTGCTTGGCAGGCAGGATTGGCATTTTCATATGCAACTTGTTTCACATAATTTACACCTGCCTCTGCATTACCAAAAATCCTCCCTGCTGTTGTCATTAATCGGTGAACAAAATCAGAAAATCATTTATCAGGTCCTAGTCTGACTGCTGTTAAAGATGCACCAGGGTCTCCCTTTTTCTGGGAGTTTAGACCAAGCCTTCATGGCTGCATTTTGAATTTGAGCGAATAAGCCTGGGTCATATTGCATCTGGTTATCACTAGAAGCAAATTGCCCTTCTCCTACTAAGGCATCAAAGGACCAACCATTGCCTGCCTGAATGTTTCTCCTAGCTGTCTCTTTACAATTCTCATGATTCTCTGATTTCCAAATAAGATAGTCACCACCGATAAAAATTGCTCTCGCTAACGTATTCCAATCACTAGGAGTCAGCCACTCTTCTGTGGACTCTAAAATTGCAAGAGTAAAGGGAGCAGTGGCACGGTATTGAGATACAACACTTTTTAATTCTTTAATAATTTGAAAATTAAACCCTGTGTGATATCTCCAAGCAACCCCTTGAGTGTCTTTGGTCTTTGGTACAGGGAAAGCCTCAGCCTGTCTCTCCTCTGGCTGATCTGTGGCTGAACTAAAGCTATAGGACAGAGACGTCTTTGGACTCTGGGTTCAGGAACACGAGAATCTGGGGGATTTTCCCAGTTGGCCTCTCAAGACCACTTCCCTGTCTTTAATTTTTGTAGCTGATTAATTAAGTCCTGATACTCTTTTTTCTAACTCTATTAGTTGTTTAAGAAAAGACATTTTTTTTCCTGTAACTCCTTTCTGGGATCTACAACCACCTTTTTAATTTGAACATGAAAGAGCATTCAAACAACAAAACAAAAGCAGACAATTAACACAGCAAAGCAGCAAAGAACAAAAGAAAAACAGAGAGCTGAGTTCAGGTTGACTTATTTCTTGCCCCATTTTCATTATCATGACTTACCTTTCTGGAGGTGGAAGATTCCTGTGGCATTCACCTTTGTTTCACTTCTGAATTTTCAGCAGATCCTTCTTCTGGTAACTGGGTCTCTTGTTCTTGCTGCCTCTCATTGAGCCCCAAAATGTCCCGGCCCAAGCTGCTCCGATCTGCAGGTCAGAGTCTAGCAAGAGAGAGAGTGGGGATAAAGGGGAAGAAGTGGGAAGAACAGAGACAAGACAGAGGTTCTGATCAAGTCTCCTTTATTGTCTCCCTCATTGAAGGGAAAACAGGGTATTTATAGGCTTTTGCCACGTGCTTCTTTTTGAATGACCTGTGCTTAAGTATAAACTACCCCAAACACAAAAATGAGTGTCCTTTGTTGTCTCTGCATAGAGAAGTGTTCCAGCTGCAGACAATTTCTTTTCCTCCCCATTGACACTGCTCAGAGCTTTAGGGCTGCTCTTCTCCTTAGCCACTCACCCATTGATGGACAGGTTGCATCTCTTTTTGGCAGTAGGTGAGAATGGGCAGCCTTCACTTGATCAGCCTCTCATCTGGTGGTCCTAGATCTGCTACTTGCATAGAGCTGCATTTGGCTTTCGTCAGAACAGGAGCCACAAGGGTCTGGCCCCTCATTCTCAGTACAGTAGTTTGTCTTTGAATTCTTTGAAGTCTATTTTTGAATCAGGGCTTCTTCCTCTAGTTTTCTTCTCTAGTTTCAAAGGGTGTTCCTTGAATCCATTCATCATTACTGAGTTCTTTGTGTGTGTGTGTGTGTGTGTGTAAGTAAATGTGTACAGAATCTTGTAAGTTTGGAAAATCAACTCAGATATAATTCAAGTAAAAATTTTAGGTTATCTTAGAATTTACAATGTTTATTGGGTTACAGGATCATCATTTTGAATAATGTCTTCAGGGTCCAAGTATTCTAGTGGGTATTCTTAGGGAAGTGTTGTTCCTTAGTAACTTTTTAGTGAGGTTCGACAGGAACTTTGAGAAACTTGAATCTAGCTTTGAGTAAGTTATATTTTACTTAGTGCCTGTAGAGTTATATTTATGTGTGTGAAAATCCCGTAACCTGAGAGATAAATTTAACGATGCTGAAGTAGTAATGGTGCTGTTGATAGAATGACATCTAAGAAACACACTGCTCACAGTAGGATTGGAATGATACACTGAAGACCTGTGCTGTCAACTCCTGGATGACTGAGATGTTCCTATGACATTCTTCTTGTTCTGACTGAACTAACTCCCCATGGAAAGGCATTTAATATTTAATTTAATATTGTTAAATACAGACATTCACACTTCATTTTTATAGCTCCAGTTACTATAATTTTAACATGTTACAAGACTATTTTGTGTCTGAAAAATTTTGTTCATTATGTTGTTTAGGAAGAAAAAGACTTGAACTCTTGCAATTTCATAATGCATTGTGTTTTGTTTTTTCCCCCTAGGGTAACAGTGTTTCAGCTAAGCAATTGGTTTCTGTCCTCTCAGTTTGTGGGAACTGTTATTTATTTATTTATTTATTTATTTATTTATTTATTTATTTATTATTTTTTATTTTTTTGTTTTTATTTTTTTTCATTTTATTATTAGATGTTTTATTTACACTTTAGATGCCATCTCCTTTCCCCATTCCCCCCCCCTTGGAAAACCTCTATCACTTGCCCCCTTTTTCTTTTTGCACATATACATTTTTAAAAAAAAAATGTTAATCATAGGCTTTATAAGTATGGTATTGCTCAATCAGAGGTGTAACCCACTACCCAACCTAGATATATCAACTATCTTTGACTGGTGGAGATACATGAATATCTGCCTCCCTGTCTCCCCCCTCTTTCTCTCTTTCATCACCTTGCTTCTCCTCTCCTTCTTCTCCTTCTCTCCCTCTCAGTACTCCTCCCACCTTAGCTCCTCCTACATATCACCCTTCCTGTTAAAATGAAACTTTTCTCTCAAAATACAATTAGAGCTTAATTATGCCAATTTGTACCTGTGAGGTACAAGATAGTCCTCATACCCAGTCCAACATTTTGTTGACTAACCAGAACCTCTGTCGTCTCTCCTAACTATAACACTTAGTTCTGAACCTGGCTTTTTCCTTGGTTTTAGGATGAATGTCAGCTGACAACCATCCACTCAAATCTTTTCTCTCAAGGTAAATAGCCAGAATTGGCTATGAGGCTATAAGTTTTCAACCCCGTCAGAAATCCAGAATGACTGAGTTAACTATAATTGTGGGAAGCAAAAAGCATAGCTTCTAAAACTTAGCCAATTTATAGAGACCTCTGAACACCTGGACAGTTCCTGACATCCATATCAGTGTCTATTTTTGGTGACTGCACATGGAATGAATACCCAGGTGGAATGGTCTCATCATATCATCTGCAAATAGTGAAATTTTGACTTCTTCCTTTTCTATCTGTATCCCTTTGACTTCCTTTTGTTGTCTAATTGCTCTAGCTAGGACTTCCAGTACTATATTGAATAGGTAAGGTGAGAGTGGGCAGTCTTGTCTAGTCCATGATCTTAGTGGGATTGCTTCAAGTTTCTCTCCATTTAGTTTGATGTTGGCTACTGGCTTGCTGTATATTGCTTTTACTATGTTTAGGTATGGGCCTTGAATTCCTGATCTTTCCAAGACTTTTAACATGAAGGGATGTTGAATTTTGTCAAATGCTTTCTCAGCATCTAGTGAGATGATCATGTGGTGTGGTGTTTTTCTTTGAGTTTATTTATGTAGTGGATTACATTGATGGATTTCTGAATATTGAACCATCCCTGCATTCCTGGGATAAAGCCTACTTGATCTTGATGGATAATTGTTTTGATGTGTTGTTGGATTCGGTTTGCGAAAATTTTATTGAGTATTTTTGCATCAATATTCATAAGTGAGATTGGTCTGTAGTTCTCTTTCTTTGTTGGGTCTTTCTGTGGTTTAGGTATGAGTGTAATGGTAGCTTCATAGAACGAATTGGGTAGTGTTCCTTGGGTTTCTATTCGATGGAATAGCTTGAAGAGGATTGGTATTAGGTCTTCCTTGAAGGTCTGAAAGAATTCTGCGCTGAAACCATCTGGCCCCGGACATTTTTTGGTGGGAAGATTTTTAATGACTGTTTCTATTTCTTTAGGAGTTATGTGACTGTTTAGATGATTTATCTGCTCCTCATTTAACTTTGGTACCTGGTATCTATCTAGAAAAATGTCCATTTCATCCAGATTTTCCAATTTTGTTGAGTATAGGCCTTTGTAGTAGGATCTGATATTTTTAATTTCCTCTGTTTCTGTTGTTATGTCTCCCTTTTCAGTCCTGATTTTATTAATTTGAATACTGTCTCTGCGCCCTTTGGTTAGTCTGGCTAAGGGTTTGTGTATCTTGTTGATTTTCTCAAAGAACCATCTCCTGGTTTTGTTGATATTTTGTATAGTTCTTTTTGTTTCAGCTTGGTTGATTTCAGCCCTGAGTTTGATTATTTCCTGCCCTCTACTCCTCTTGGGTATATTAGCTTCTTTTTGTTCTAAAGCCTTCAGGTTTGCTGTCAAGTTGTTAATGTATGCTCTTTCCAATTTCTTTTTGTGAGCACTTAGAGCTATGATTTTTCCTCTTAGTACTGCTTTCAGTGAGTCCCACAAGTTTTGATATGATGTGTCCTCATTTTCATTTAAATCTAAGAAGTCTTTAATTTCTTTCTTTATTTCTTCCTTGACCAAGTTATCATTGAGTAGAACATTGTTCAGTTTCCAAGTGTATGTGGGCTTTCTGTTGTTTTTGTCCATGTCAAAGACAAGTCTTAGTCCATGGTGGTCTGATAAGGTACTAGGGATTATTTCAATCTTTTTGTATCTGTTGAGGCCTGTTTTGTGACCAATTATATGGTCTATTTTGGAGAAGGTACCATGAGGTGCTGAGAAGAAGGTATATTCTTTTGTTTTAGGATGAAATGTTCTATAGATGTCAGTTAAGTCCAATTGGTTCATAACTTCTGTTAGTTTCATTGTGTCTCGGTTTAGTTTCTGTTTCCATGATCTGTCCATAGCTGAGAGTGGGGTGTTGAAATCTCCCACTATTATTGTGTAGGGTGCAATGTATGCTTTAAGCTTTAGTAAAGTTTCTTTTATGTATGTGGGTGCCCTTGCATTTGGGGCATAGATGTTGAGAATTGCGAGTTCCTCTTGGTACATTTTTCCTTTGATGAATATGAAGTGTCCTTCTTTATCTTTTTTGATTACTTCTGGTTGAAAAATGATTTTATTTGATATTAGAATCGCTACTCCAGCTTGTTTCTTGGGACCATTTGCTTGGAAGATTGTTTTCCAACCTTTACTCTGAGGTAGTGTCTGTCTTTTTCACAAAGGTGCGTTTCCTGAATGCAGCAACATGTTGGGTCCTGCTTACATATCCAGTCTGATAGTCTATGTCTTTTTATTGGAGAATTGAGTCCTTGATATTAAGAGATATTAAGGAGAAATGAATGTTGTTTCCTGTTATTTTTGTTATTGGCAGTGGAGATATGTTTGTGTAGCTACCTTCTTTTAAGGCTTTTGGAAGATTACTTTTTTGCTTTTTCTAGGTTGTAGTTTCCCTCCTTGTGTTGGAGTTTTCCACCAATTATTCTTTGAAGTGCTGGATTTGTGATGAGATACTGTGTGAATTTGGATTTGTCATGGAATATTTTGGTTTCTCCATCAATAATGATTGAGAGTTTTGCTGGGTATAGTAGTCTGGGCTGGCATTTGTGTTCTTTTAGGGTCTGTATGATATTGGTCCAGGATCTTCTGACTTTTATGGTCTCTGGTGAGAAGTCTGGTGTAATTCTTATAGGTCTGCCTTTATATGTTACTTTGCCTTTTTCCCTTACTGCTTTTAGTATTTTTTCTTTGTTTTGTACATTTGATGTTTTGACTATTATATGGCGGGAACTATTTCTTTTCTGGTCTAAACTATTTGGAGTTCTATAGGCTTCTTGTATATTTATGGACATCTCTTCCTTTAGGTTAGGGAAGTTTTCCTCTATAATTTTGTTGAGGATATTTACTGGTCCTTTAAGTTGGGAGTCTTCCCCCTCATCTATACCTATTATCTTTAGGTTTGGCCTTCTCATTGTGTCTTGGGTTTCTTGTATATTTTGGGTTAGTAGCTTTTTGTATTTTGCATTTTCTTTGACAGTTGTGTCAATGTTTTCCATGGTATCTTCTGCACATGAGATTCTCTCTTCCATCTCTTGTATTCTGTTGGTGACACTTGTGTCTATGACTCCTGATCTTTTTTTTTTAGGTTTTCTATCTCCAGGGTATTGTCCCTTTGTGATTTCTTTATTGTTTCTACTTCCATTTTTAGATCCTGCATGGTTCTGTTTAATTCCTTTTCCCGTTTGGTTGCATTTTCTTGAAATTCCTTAAGGGATTTTTGTGTTTCCTCTTTAAGGGTTTCTATCTGTCTACCAGTGCTCTCCTTAATTTCTTTGAGAGTATTATTTATGTCTTTCTTAAAGCCCTCTATCATCATCATGAGAAGTGATTTTAATTCTGAATCCTGCTTTTCTGGTGTGATGGGGTGTTCAGGGCTTGCTCTGATGGGGGAGCTGGGTTCTGATGATGCCATGTAACTTTGGTTTCTGTTGCTTACGTTCTTGCGCTTGCCTTTTGCCATCTGGTTAACTCTAGTGCTGCCTGTACTTGATGTCTCTGGCTGAAGCCTGTCTTTCCAGTTATCTAGCTTGTGTCTGATCTCCTAGGGGTCCAGATGTCTCTGTGATCTTTTCCAGCTGCACTGATTACAGTGGTACCTCTAGGATGCCTCAGGATATGGTGCTTCCAAGGTAAGCAGTCCAGCTAGGTGTCTGCTGTTCTGGGTGCAGTGTCTCCTCTAGAATATCTCAGGATATGTTGTCTGACGCTCTGAGTTCAGTTGTTCCTCTGTGGCTCTGGGTTGAGTGGACCTTCCAGTATGTCTCAGGTGGAATCCGGGGTCCACACAACAGCAGACCTGGCAGAGGTCTGGTCCAGGCCTCAGATCCGAGAACTAGTTTCTAAGACACTGTCCAAGTTAGAGCGCCTGGGATCCCTGCTTCCTCTGGGTTCTTGGAGGTTGGGGGCAGAGCTGCCACCCAAGATCTGCTCAGTGCTCTGTCCCAGACTGGAAGGAACCAGTGTTCTGGGCTGGGAGTGACTTCCTGGGTCCTTGTGGGTCCCAGTTACTCCCTGTTTAGGGCGGGCCCTGCTGTCTGCTTACCTAAGAAACTGCCTGAGTTCGAGTGCCTGGGATCCCTGCTTCCTCTGGGTTCTTGGGGGTTGGGGGCAGAGCTGCCACCCAAGATCTGCTCAGTGCTCTGTCCCAGACCGGAAGGAACCTGTGGTAACTTTTATTACCATGTATAATGGTGTGTGTTTCATGTGTCAGCATGTATTTGTTTCTATGTATTATAAAGAAACCAGATGATCGCTCCTGTTTGTTAAGGAGAAACCCATGCACAACTGGTGTTATTTTGACCATGCTGGACAAAAATAGCATGTGGACAGCTAGAACTTTGTGATTACCGTAAAGGTTTGTTCTAAGTTTTAGCATGATAGATAATAATACTGGAGGACATTGAACCCGATTGTTCAGAAACAAGTGATGAGCTTTAAATGTAGACTGGCTCCTTTAAGTATTTACCAGGTGATCTAGGCAAGTTATTTAACCTCTTGAATCTGTGTTGTATCAGCTGTAAAGAGGTAAACATTACTCCAACGTTTTACCGAAAGATGAAAGCCAGTTTAGAAGTTTCCCCCATAACCTAGTTTATTTTGTTAGTTTCAATCCCATTCTGATTTTTCCCTTTTTAATACTGGATCTTGTGGAATCCTTGAACTTAATATGACCTTAAACTTCTGATTCTTTAGCCTCTTCCTTTTAAGTGCTTAGACTAGAGGTGTGTGCTGTTATGTGTGGTTTCTATGGTGATAGGAATTGAACCCAGGACCTTGTGTAGATGCTAGAAAAGCAATCTACCCACTGAGTTATATCTCAGCTTTCATTCTGATTTTTAAATTTCTATATTATTGGCTGGGCAGTGGTGGTGCACACCTTTAATCCCAGCAGTTGGGAGGCAGAGGCAGGCGGATTTCTGAGTTCAAGGCCAGCCTGGTCTACAGAGTGAGTCCCAGGACAGCCATGACTACACTGAGAAACCCTGTCTTGAAAAACAAAAAAAATCTATATTATTTAACCTTAAAATGAAGGAAGAACTAAAATACCAAATTGAGAATTAAGTTTAAGTGTATACTAATACCAATTAAAGGATATACATAAATTCACTTTATATCTTCTTGATAATATCTTATTAAATTTTTATTACTTTAAAAATTTATTTAATTGTATGTGTATGAATGTTATGCTATACAAAATGAGGGAGGGAGGTACGAGGGAGGAGAGAAGAAGGGAGAAAGGGTGGCAGAGAGACAGAGACACAGAAAGTCAGACAGATACACAGACAGACAGAGGTAAGTTTTGTTAAATTGCGGGATGTGTGAGCACATCATATTTTCAAGTTAGAGACATGTAATGTGCTAAAGGCTTCTTGCCATTTGAAAGGAAAACAGTGAAACAGTAAGACCCAGGAATGTCTAAAGTCATATTTACCAGTTTAATATAAATAAATTGAGCCAGATACACAAACCCAGAGAAAAACCAGGATAACTCCTAATGTACTTAACTGATACTACCTCACAGTCGTGAAGGCAAAAGAAACATGATGATAGCATCAATCACAATCCCAAGCGCAACTAACACAGCAACGGACTGTCTGGAAGAAACTGTTAGTGTAGCATGCATCAGTCACAACGGATGACACATTACAAAGGCATGCAGTGTAACAAGCCAGAAAAAGAAATTATGTTCATCTTGCAACTAGGATTCCATCTGGAAGCCTGGGTCACATGGGAATTGTGTATCCTGCAGCGTTGCTTGAGCCAGGTCTTTAGGTTTTCCTTGACTTTCATGACTTGGTCTCTTTTGAGGATCGCAGGCCATTTGCAGTAATCTCCCCGTTTGGATTTTCCTCACAGTTCAACTTAGACACAATCTTGTTAGTATCTCAGAAACGATGCAGTCAGTGTTCTTCTGCTTGCATCCTGTCAGATGAGGCACAGATTTCATACTGCTTGATTACATGCTGTGCTGGCACTCACCAGGCTTCTTCACTGTAGTTGTTTGGGTGGGGTGTGGTGGCACACGCCTGTAATGTAACCACAGAGGCTGAGGCAGGATCATGAATGAAAGCTCTGCTGGGCCATATAAGTGAATTTGAGCCTGACCAGAGCAATACAGTGAGACACTGCAGCAGCAGCAGCAGCAGCAGCAGCAGCAGCAGCAGACGAACAAAATAAAATCATGACAGAACAATCACTTCTTTCCCAGGTGGTCCTCAGTGATATAAGAACACTAACCATTGTGAGTCTGGAAAGCTAGCCAGTAAGCAGCATTCCTCCAAGGCCTCCGCTTCAGTTCCTGTTTCAGCCTCCTTCAGTAATGGACTGTGATCATGACTGTAAGCTGTAAGGTGAAATAAATCCTTTCTTCCTTACATCTTTTTGTGTCATTGTTTTATCCTAGCAACAGAAAGTAACTAGAACACAGGAGGACCTCTAGAGTTTGCTGGCTAGTTACGCTAGCCTAACTGATGAGTTCCAGTGTCAGTGAGAAGCCCTGTATCAAAAAAACCGTGGGAGGGTTTAGAGGAAGAAATGAGAAGGGAGAAATGATATAATATGATCTCAAAAATGAAAAAAAAAAAAAAAAAACCCTAACGGTGGAGAGTATCTGAGGAAAACATCTAATGTACATCTCTGGTCTTTCCATGCATGCACACAGACTTGCATAAGCACATGTGTACATACATGCACACACATGTGTAGCACATTCACAAATTAGACTCTTAATTAGTAAGAGACTCTGGAGTCGGTTAGCTCACAAGCTGTTTTCACTGCAGTAAACTTGTGGTTTACTACTTATTGAAGCATTTTCATTAGAAATCACTAGTGCTCCAAAAGTTTGGAATTACTTAGTTCCTTTTCCTGATCACGTATAAGAGATACTTGCTATGATAATATGCTTTAAATTTAGAGATTAGGGCCAGTGTTACTCTGTGGAAGAGAGAGTGGAATGTATTAAAAATATCTGTGATTAAATTTTAATTTGAAAATATCATATGGTCATTGAAATGTTACATTTCACAGCCTTACCAGTTTTTTTTGTTGATTTATCCTTCCTCTGAATGCTTATAAAACTTGCTATAGTGCTTCTTTGGCCAGGAGTATGGACCTTGGATTATCACTTGTCTTTTTCATGTATGTCATACTAGGATCATCTCATATCTGCAGCACAAATTTTAACATATCAGTTGTAGTGATAACTAGATGGTGTGGTTAGGAGGTCTGTTAAAAGTAAATTTAGTAAATATTTCTTGTGCAAAATAAAGGTTATGTACGTGTGTGTGTGTGTGTGTGTGTGTGTGAATTCAATACAGTTAGAGTCATCTAGGAGGAGGGGAAATGCTTCCATCACATTTGCCTGTAGGCAAGTCTGTGGAGCTCTTCCTTCCTTTCTTTCTTTCTTTCTTTCTTTCTTTCTTTCTTTCTTTTCTTTTTGTGATTAAAAACTTTTTATTAGTCTTTGTAACAATGTCACAAGTGATATATCAGACACACACTTGAAGGGCTCCTGAAGGCACTATATTTGTACTAGAGGTAAAGAATATTTTCACAAATTAGGGAGCACTTTATTTGGGTCTGAAGGGGTATGAGGAGATATACTTTAGGTAGTTGGAAGATGATTGCAGTGAGCTGTAGATCCCCAAAGAGCATTCCTCTATCAGAGGACAGTCCAGCACATGTAAAGAATAAGAAACTAATCATAGACTCCATGAGGGCTGGGGTTGTCTTGTTAGGTTTGTCTGTTATCAATTTTCAATAAGTAATTGCTCTGCTGGCCCTAGTTACACAGGCCAATGACACCAGGTATCCCTGAAGCCAAGGCAAGGGTTATCACTTCGAGCTCACTTCGAGGCTTTCTTGAGCTGCAAAATGAATTAAAGGCCAGCCTAGACAGTTAATGGTATCCTGTTTCCAAATATAAACAAACAAACAAACAAACAAAACCCCAATCGACCCAGGATATGCACGTAGGTGATGCTAGGACTCAGGGATGAGGGCAGGAGAATCAAGAGCCATCTCCTGTTACACAGCAGGTTCAAGGTAAGCCAGGGCTACATGAGACCCCGTCTCAACAAAAAGGGCATGGTACATGTAAGGCATGGCCTGTAGGTTATTGCTAGAAAGTCTAGGAAAGGTGCTCATGTGACCCTGTGTTCTACTTAGATTTCAATTGCTTTGATAAAATACCATGAGCAAAAGCAACTTGGGCAGGAAGGAAGAAGTTGGTTGCCATTTACAGTTAATAGTCCATCATGGAGTTCTCTCCAGGGCAGAAATTCAAAGCAGAAACCAGGAGATAGAGCTGAAGCAGAGGCCATGCAGGAAAGCCGTTTTGGTTCCCTGTGGCTTCCTCAGCCTGCTTTCTTGTACAATTTGCCTAGGGCTACCTGTCTAATGGTGGCACCGGCTTCCCTCCCTTGAAGCTCTCAGTAGAGGAAGTCCGGGTGACCCTCCGTGCCTTGAACATGGGGGTGAATGCAGTGCATTGGTTCTGAAAGGGTCTCCGGCTCCACCGACACCATCCGCTTCGTCTACATCCTCAACCCCTGGTTCGCAGGCTCTTCCAACGTGGGCATCAACAGGTGGCAGTGAGTCAGAAGCGCTTGGGAAATCAATCGCGGTGTCCACAAATCGGGTGTCGATGCTTTAGTGACACATCTGAGATTTGGTTTTAGTCCAGGGACCCAATTGCCTGATTTCTCTTTGCTCAACTCTCTGTCTCAACTCCTCCTTGTGGTTTACAAGAGAAAGCACAGTTTTTCTTTCTAGGCAAAGTATAATCCTTCTAGGGAATCGCTTCTGGAAGAAATCCTCCAGACATTTTATAAGCTGTACCTTTACAAAAAGCATGAGGTCCAGGGCCCACTTAGTTTTGTTTGTTGAGTTAGTTTTGTTGAGTGACTTTTCCCAGAGAGATGTAAAGTGACATCTACTGACATCTCAGGAAGGGCAATGAGGGAACAAGGAAAAGATTCCATCCAAATCCAACCTCATAGAAAAGTTGAGTTCCTGTGCAGAGACAACAGTGTGTTGTATTCTTTGCCCAGGCTCTGTTCTCTAATAGTGTAGGGTGGTGGAGATGTGAGATAGTAGGACTTCATCAGCTGTGAATATTCTTCAGGGGTGCAGCAGAGTACACCTTAGTCTTCCCAGCAAGAAGAGTTTCAAGTCTTCCAAAGCCCTGTCACCTACTTCTGACCATCCTCCTCCTTCTCTTTCCTCAATTTGTCCAGCGCTTCTGGAATTCCCTCCACTAATCTCAGCTCTGCGGTCTTGCTGTTAGAGTCTTATTATCTTCTCTTGGTCATGGCAGTGTCTTGGGGAAGCTTATATCTTGCAAATGTAATATATAAACTCAAAAGTAATACATTTAAACAAAAAATAACTGTTGAAATGGAGAACCTCTTTCTAATGTATATCTTTGAAAACAAAAATAAAAGACTGATAAATGTAATCATATAAAAGTTGTACATGCCAATATCAACATGCCAAAGAAACCTTAGTGACATGCTAAGTGGTGACAGTGTGTGTAGTATTCTGAATCAGGCCATCTCAGACCTGTCCATCTAGAGTATAGTGCAGACCATGTTGGCAGATCCTTTGGTTTCATTGTACTCCGTAGTGTTCATATGTTGGATGGACATGTAATCCTCAGTGTGTCAGTGTTGAGAGGTGCCCTTTAAGAGGTGGTTAGGTCATAAGGGCTATGATACTAAAAATGGGTTTCCTCTCTGGTATTCCCATATGCACATCTTACATTTCCACCTTCTCTAATGGGAGGAAAGCAGGCACTTGCCAGATTCTGGTTCCTGGATCTTGCACTTTCTGGACTGTGAGCAAACTTTATATAAATTATGAATTTTCCAGTCTTAGCTAATTCTTTTATAGTTGCACAAAATGTCCAAAGATAGTAACTTTTTCTTAGAGAGTTACACAGTGGATGTTTTAGGCTTTGTAAACCATGAGTATTTCATATTTTTATTTCATATTCATGAATATTTTCATATTCATATTTTATGCAACCCTTTACAGATATAAAAATGGCTTTCAGGCCATACAAAAGCAAACAGTGGATTGTATGTATTCATCCTATGGACTGTGGCTTACAAATCCTTCCGTAGCTTATTCCTTATTTGAGTACTTTTGGCTTTGAATAGTGTTTGCTTTTATTTATCTGACTTTGCTTTGCCTTTTTCCTTAAATGCTGGTTCCTCTTCCTGATCTTTCTTTTGCCGGGGGTGGGGATTGGGGTGTTGTCAGGACACTATCCATATGCTGTATGGCTGAACTACATCCCCAGCCCTCAATTTAATTTTCTGAGATAGGATCTCAGAGTTGCTGAGGTTTGCCTTGAACTTTGAATCCTACTGCCTCAGCCTTCAAAGTAGCTGCAATTTCAGGCCTGTGCTACCAGGTTCAGCTTGAATGACTCTTCTATAGCATAGATGAATAACCTGCTTTGAGTTCTTAACTTTTGATAGCAAAATATGATCCCTTCACATTTATTGTTATTGCTGACTTTAGAATTTTATATTTGCCTTATTCCATGTTTTTCTTTTTCTTTTTATGTGAATTTTATTCTTTATTAGCATTTTTAGTAGATTGACAATTATATATAGGAAAGGCCATCTTTCCCTAAAAATACAACTGGAGCCATGGGTCCCTCCCTATGTGCTCCCAGGCTGTTGGTTTATACCCTGGGAGATCTGGTTGGTTGATGTTGTTGTTCTTCCCGTGGGGCCACAAATTCCTTCAGTTATTTCAGTCTTCTCTCTACTCCATTGGGAACCCCTTGATCAGTTCAGTTGTTAGCTGTGATCATCTGCCTCTGTATATGTCAGGCTCTGGCAGACCTCTAAGGAGACACCTATATCAGGCTCCTGTCAGCATGCACTTCCTGACATCCACATCAGCTTCTGCCTTTGGTGGCTGCACATGGGACAGATACCCAGGTGGAGCAGTCTCCTGACAGCCCCTCCTTCAATTTCTTTTGCAATTTGTCTCCATATTTGTTCCCATGAGTATTTTTTACCCCTTCTAAGAAGGGCCAAAGCACCTACACTTTGGTCTTCCATCTTCATGAGCATCATGTTGTCTGTGAGTTAAATTTTGGGCTTATCAGTGAGTACACACCATGTGTGTTCTTTTGTGATTGGGTTACTTCACTCAGGTTGATATTTTCTAGTTCCATCCATTTGCCTAAGAATTTCATGAATTCATTGTTTTTAATAGCTGAGTAATGCTCCATTATGTAAATGTACCACATTTTATGTATCTATTCCTCTGTTGAAGGGCATCTGGGTTCTTTCCAGATTCTGGCTATTATAAATAAGGTTGCTATGAACATAGTGGAGCATATGTCCTTGTTATAAGTTGGAGCATCTTCTGGGTATATGTCCAGCAGTGTTATAGCTGGGTCCTCAGGTAATACTATGTCTAATTTTCTGAGGAACTGCCAGACTGATTTCCAGAGTGGTTCTATCTGCTTATAATCCCACCATCAATGGAGGAGTATTCCCCTTCTCTACATCCTCACCAGAATCTGCTGTTACCTGAGTTTTTGATTTTAGCCCTTCTGACTGGTGTGAGGTGGTATCTCAGAGTTGTTTTGATTTGCATTTCCCTGATGACTAAGGATGTTGAACATCTCTTTAGGTGCTTCTTGGCCATTCACGTTTTCTCAGTTGAGAATTCTCTGTTTAGCTCTGTGCCCCATTTTTAATAGGGTTATTTGGTTGTCTGGAGTCTAATTTTGTGAGTTCTTTGTATATATTGGATATTAGCCCTCTATCGGATGTAGGGTCGGTAAAGATCTTTTCCCAATCTGTGGGTTGTCCTTTTGTCCTATTGACAGTGTCCTTTACTTTACAGAAACTTTGCAATTTTGTGAGGTCCCGTTTGTCAATTCTTGATCTTATAGCATAAGCCATTGGTGTTCTGTTCAGGAACTTTTCCCCTGTGCCTAGGTATTCGAGGGTCTTCCCCACCTTCTCTTCTATTAGTTTCAGTATATCTGGTTTTATGTGAAGGTCCTTTATCCTCTTGGACTTGAGCTTTGTACAAGGGGATAAGAATGGATTGATTTGCATTCTTCTACATGCTGACCTCCAGTTGAACCAGCACCATTTGTTGAAAATGCTGTCCTTTTTCCACTGGTTGGTTTTAGCTCCTTTGTCAAAGATCAAGTGACCATAGGTGTGCGGGTTCATTTCTGGGTCTTCAATTCTATTCCATTGATCTTCCAGCCTTTCTCTGTACCAATACCATGTAGGTTTTAATCACTACTGCTCTGTAGTACAGCTTTAGGTCAGGGAAGGTGATTCCCCCAGATCTTTTATTGTTGAGAATAGTTTCGCTATCCTTGGTTTTTGGTTATTCCAAATGAAATTGAGAGTTGCTCCTTCTAACTCTGTAAAGATTTGTGTTGGATTTTGATGGGGATTGCAGTAAATCTGTGGATTGCTTTCAACAAGATGGCCATTTTTACTGTATTAATTCTGCCAATCCACAAGCATAGGAGATCTTTCCATCTTCTGAGATCTTCTTTGGTTTCTTTCTTTAGAGACGTGAAGTTTTTGTCATACAGATCTTTCAATTGCTCGGTTAGATTCACACCAAGGTATTTCATATTATTTGTGACTATTTTGAAGGCTGTCATTTTCCTAATTTCTTTCTCAGCCTATTTATCCTTTGAGTAGAGGAAGGCTACTGATTTGTTTGAGTTAATTTCATATCCAGCCACTTTGCTGAAGGTTTTTTTTTTTTTTTTTTTTTTTTTTTTTTTTTTTTTTTTATCAGTTTAGGAGTTCTCTGGTGGAAGTTTTGGGGTCACTTAAGTATACTATCATCTGCAAATAGTGAAATTTTGACTTCTTCCTTTCCTATCTGTATCCCGTTGACTTCCTTTTGTTGTCTAATTGCTCTAGCTAGGACTTCGAGTACTATATTGAATAAGTAGGGAGAGAGCAGACAGCTTTGTCTAGTCCATGATTTTAGTGGGATTGCTTCAAGTTTCTCTCCATTTAGTTTGATGTTGGCTGCTGGCTTGCTGTATATTGCTGATACTATGTTTAGGTATGGGCCTTGAATTCCTGATCTTCCCAGGACTTTTACCATGAATGGATGTTGAATTTTTTCAAATGCTTTCTCAGCATCTAGTGAGATGATTACGTGGTTTTTTCTTTGGGTTTTTTATATAATGGATTATGATTTTTATATCTGACTTTATTTCTTATGTCATATCTTTGTCGTTTAAGAAGGACAGTTTCCTTTTGTATGTTACAGACTGTACATTACATTTCTCTTTCTTGACTTATGTCACCTGCTTAGGTGGCTAATGCAGAGGGAACCTTTGTCATGAGGTGGACATGCTTACCCTCCTTTCTAATTTAGAGAAAAGGCGTTTTTCCCTTGGATTTTGGAATAAGGAATGTTAAGGATTTAAAGGTTCAGTATTCACTGTTAAATAAGATGTTAACTATAGGTGCTTTGGTAGGTTGGCCTGTTTGATTAAAGAATGTATTCTTTTTAAAAAAAGAATATGTTCTAATAGTAGTTAATGAAATTTTTAAAAATTTGATCATTATTTAGTGAGATTTGAATCCATTTGTGTGTGTGTGAATATACAAACTTCCCAGCACCATCCATTAAAGAGACAGTTTTGCTGTCACTGCAGAGCATGAGATGCCTATAACTTCAAGGGCTTGTCACTGGCTCCTCTGTTTTAATCTCTCAGGCCCTTGTCCTGGCTAGTTTTATGTCAGCTTGGCACAAGCTAGACCAACTGAAAGGAGGGAACTTCAATTGCAAAAATGCCTCCATTAGGACATATTCTTAATTAGTGATTGACTGAGGAGGGCCCAGCCCTCTGTGAGGGATGCAATCTCTGGGCTGTTGGTCCTGGGTTCTATAAGAAAAGCAGGCTGTGTAAGTTTTACAGATCTGAAGGGAAAAGTATCCTGGCAGTCAGGAGCCAAGGAATACTGTACCAAAAAAAAACCCACAAAACAAAACAAAACAACCCCCCCCCAAACAAAACAAAACAAAACAAAAAGTAAGAGATTCACTGGGAAATGTAACTTCAATTTTTCAAACCTTGTGGGAAAAAAAGGATATGGGGGGAAGTGGACCTGCTTAGAAATGGCTCTTTGGAGCAACTCACATCTATGTTCTAATCCACTCAGAAATACTTCATGGAGATACCAGCAGTCCAGGTCAGTAGAGTTGGGATAGCAAACACAAATCAGCAGTGGTGATACAACTTAGCAGAGACAGGCCTCAGCCTTAGTTTTAGTCAGCGAAAGGAACACCAGAAGAAGTTCTAGGCTATGTCTCTCTCAGGGAAGCAAAGATCAGTGAAGACTTGAGACCCACAACCATTGCTCATCCTGCTGTACCAGCAAGCTATGCTCTCTCTCCGCCACTCTAAGAATCATATTTATACCCTCCAAACGTCAAGTGTCCTCCACGTGCCTTGCCTCAGCACTGGCTTTGCCTCAGCACAGGTCTTACCTTAGCATGTGCATTAAATCAGCCCAAGTCCCTGGAAGTGGCAAGAAACTGCAATAAGTCACTAGAAATTTTTGATGTTTCTCTCTATGTAGTCCTGACAAATGCAGCTCAACCATGAAATGTAAGGCAGACTAATATATATTTATTGTTAGCAAAGAATCCTTTATCATGTGTCCTTTCATGTGCTTGCTATTGCAGAACATACTTTAACCTGTGTCTGCTTCAGTAAAACATTCTTTCATGAGTCTGCCTTAGCCTTTCACATCTGTGTCCCCTTTAATGATGCGGTCCTTCACGTGTTTGCCCCAGCAAAAACACCATCCAAGCGACTTTCCGAAGAACCCTTTGGAAAGGCACAGGAGAGAAGCAGCAGGGAACTGAGCAGGAGGCAGGCTTTATATAGGGTTTCTTGATTTCTAGGGTGGGATTGGTGGGATTTCAATGCAAGCCCAGGGATTGGTAATTTTGGGGGGCTCAGGGATTGATGGGTTTGGTAGGGTTTCAAACCCGTAGTGGGTTTAAACTTTTTTCAGTACAGGCTGAGCAAGCCAGTAAGCAGTACCCATTCATGGCCTCTGCATCTGCACCTAACCCCCAGGTTACTGCCCTGTGAGTTCCTGCCTTGGTTTCTTTCAGTGATAAACTACAGTGTGGAAGTGTAAGCCAGATAAATTCTTTTCTCCCCTACTTGCTTTTTTGTCATGGTGTTTTATCATAACAATAGAAACCCTAACTAAAACAGCACTGTAGCATCATTTAAGGTAAGGCACTTTGGTGCTTGCAGCATTGATTTTTGGTGCTTGCAGCATGATTTTTTTTTTTTTAATTTAGCAAGGACTTCTTTATTACAAAATTTTTTCAAATGTTAGATTCATGTTTAACATGAATGATATGTTCAAAGTTAGCTAAAGACAGTTCAGTTATCCCAAATAAATTCATTTCTATAAAGTAAAAATACCAACTAGAAATTTTAATAATCAGCCTAGTTGAAAATCTATATAAATAAAAGTATATGGAAGTCTGTGGTTGGAGTAAGAGTGTGATTTAGATCTGTGAGAGGGAATGAGTGAACGTTAGAAAAATGAACAATTGTACATATATAAAAAATACTTAAGTGTATTTTCAAATATTGTGCTGTATTGCATATAGTGTAACATTTTTATCCACCCATCAATATTAACAGTTGAGTCACATGTTAAGGACAGATGAAAAAATTAAAAACAGAAAAATGTTACAAAAATCTGTCTTAGTCCTCTCAGAGTTAATTAGTCTCTGGTGTCCAACTTAGTGGAAAATAACCAACATGGTTTGAAATTTTCTATTTAAGCTTCTACTTTTAGAAGTTGAATACTGGTGTTTTATGGCAAACTTCTCTCTTCATACTGCTTCACCGTTTCTTTTTTTTATCTTTTTTAAAAAATTTTATTTTATATTTTATCTACATTTAAGATGCCATCCCCTTTCCACATTTCCCCTCCCTAGAACACCCCTGTCCCATGCCCCCTTTTCCTTTTTGCTATTATACAATTTTTTTTAATGTTAATCAAAGGCTTTATAAGTTTGGTGATGCTCAATCAGAAGTGTAACCCAATACCCAACCTAGATATAAACTATCTTTGACTGGTAGAGACACGTGAACATCTGCCTCCATGCCCCCCCTCTTTCTCTCTCTCATCACCTAGCTTCTCCTCTCCTTCATCTTCTCTTCTCCTAACTCCATCTCTTCCTCTCAGTACTCCTTCCCACTTAGCTCCTCCTACATATCACTCTTCCTGTTAAAGTAAAACTTTTCTCTCAGAATACAATTAGAGCATACTTATTCCTAATTGTACCAGTGAGGTACAAGATAGTCCTAATACCCAGTCCATCATTTTGTTGACTAACCAGAACCTCTGTCATCTCTTCTAACTAAAACACTTCCTGGCTTTTTGGCTTTAGAATGAATGTCAGCTGAAAACCATCGATTCAGATCTTTTCTCTCAAAGTAAATAGCCAGGATTGGCTATGAGACTATAGGTCTTCAACCCTGTTAGAAATCTAGAATGACTGAGTTAACTGAAATTATGGGAAGCACAAAGCATAGCTTCTAAAACTTAGCCTATTTATAGAGACCGCTGAACACCTGAAAAGCCCCTATACTACCGAACATTGGAGCATCAAATCTTCAGCCTTCTGGCCCAGAATCATCTGACAGACCTTAGTGATGCAGGATTATTAAGGGCTGATTTTTCTGTCTAGGCAGATATAATCAGTTGACTATTCTGCATGTGTGTCCTTTTCTAGACAGTAATTTGTCTGTAGATGGAGAGAGGCAATTCTTGCCTAGTGGCTGTCACCACACAACTGGAGTAACTCCAAGGATGCTCAATTTCTTCTTAGAATCCACGACAGGAAGCTGTCAGGAGCAGACAGGTCTCTAATCAAAATGAACATTAATATATAAATATTTGTAGCGTCAGTTCTATAGACCTCTGATGTTTTGAAAACCAACTATCCATGTAAGGTAACCTGGACTGTTGTCTGTTCACTCCTCTCAGCTATTTCTAAATAAAATATGGAAAACACCCTAACAATAAACTCAAAACCATGAATTTGCTATAGTCCCTTAACTCATAGCTTAACCGTCCCAAATCAGTTTAAAAAAGTTAAAAAAATGGCTGGGTCTAGGCCTTGTATTCCTAAATGTGTTATACAGGCACAATGCCCATGAGTGTATCAATATTCATCTCATTTTTATATTAATAAGAGGCTCGTACCAATGAAAAACTTAAATTTGAAATCAAAGTAAATTTTGCACCATTTAAGAAATTATAACTTCATCTTGATAATAATTATACAGATTTCTACCAATAGGTTATGGCTATGCAATAAGTTCTAGCTAATCCCCCCTGTTCCAAAAAAACCACTACTTTTCCCTAGAAAGACAGACCATTATTAACCACATTAGTCCCCAAGCTCAGGGAATAGGGGCACTGACTCTTCTTTAACTTCTTCAAGCTGATTAAGGGCATTGAGATTTTAGAAGAGGGGTGGGGGGAAGAGTAAGTTGATAAGCCTCTGACTATGTGTCTTCACTGAATCCAGATGGAATTCCAGGACATCGGAGGTTTGGGCAGGTCTGCTCAGTATGCTTGATGAGTAGATACACCAAGGCTGTGTATTCTGCAATATACAATTCTCAGAACAAGTTTTAGTATCAAGAAAAAAAAAATCCCCCCCCCCCAGGGGCCTGACATTATTTTTAAAGATGTTGGTTCTGACAACTTTTTTTTTCACTTGTTAAAATTGGTTGTAGTATTTAAGTTTCAGATTTTATCCCCTTACCCTACTTCCTCCCACCACCCAGAAACCTCCTATCCCATCCCCCTCCTCATGCTTCTATGAGGCAGTGACCGCACCTACCCCCCCCACTATCCCCTCCCCGCCCTCACATTCCCCTCCACTCTGTGTTCATTTTTTTTTTATGGGACCAAGAAACTCCTCTCCCACCTATTTCCGACAAGGCCACCCCTCCCTACATATACCTCTGGAGTCTTGGGTCCCTCCCTATGTGTTCCCAGGCTGGTGGTTTAGACCCTGGGGGGCTCTGGTTGTTTGGTATTGTTGCTTTCCACCTGGGCTCACTAACCCTTTCTGCTCCTTCAGTCCTCTCACTAAGTTCTCCATTGGGAAGCCCCTGATCATATCAGTGGTTAACTGTGAGCATTGTCCTCTGAGTGTGTTAGTTTTTGGAAGACCTCTAAGGAGACAGCTATATCATGTTCCTCACATTATGCACTTCCAGCCATCCACAACAGTGTTTAGCTTAGGTGGCTGTACATGAGATGAATACCCAGGTGGAATGGTCTCCTGATGGCCCCTCCTTCAGTTTCTGTTCCATGTTTTGTTTCCTTATTTGCTCCCTTGAGCATTTTTGTTTCTCGTTCTAAGTAGAACTGAGGCATCCCCTCTTGGTCTTCCTTCTTCATGAGCTTCATGTGGTCTGTGGGTTGAGTCTTCGCTAATCCAAGCTTTTGGGTTAACATCCGTGGAGATATGTTTGTGTAGATACCTTCTTTTATGGTTTTTGGAAGATTGCTTTCTTGCTTTTTCTAGGTTGTAGTTTCCCTCCTTGTGTTGTAGTTTTCCACCAATTATTCTTTGAAGTGCTGGATTTGTGATGAGATACTGTGTAAATTTGGATTTGTCATGGAATATTTTGGTTTCTCCATCAATAATGATTGAGAGTTTTGCTGGGTATAGTAGTCTGGGCTGGCATTTGTGTTCTCTTAGGGTCTGTATGATATCGGTCCAGGATCTTCTGACTTTTATGGTCTCTGGTGAGAAGTCTGGTGTAATTTTTATAGGTCTGCCTTTATATGTTACTTTGCCTTTTTCCCTTACTGCTTTTAGTATTTTTTCTTTGTTTTGTACATTTGATGTTTTGACTATTATATGGCGGGAACTATTTCTTTTCTGTTCTAAACTATTTGGAGTTCTATAGGCTTCTTGTATATTTATGGACATCTCTTCCTTTAGGTTAGGGAAGTTTTCCTCTATAATTTTGTTGAGGATATTTACTGGTCCTTTAAGTTGGGAGTCTTCCCCCTCATCTATACCTATTATCCTTAGGTTTGGCCTTCTCATTGTGTCTTGGGTTTCTTGTATATTTTGGGTTAGTAGCTTTTTGTATTTTGCATTTTCTTTGACAGTTGTGTCAATGTTTTCCATGGTATCTTCTGCACATGAGATTCTCTCTTCCATCTCTTGTATTCTGTTGGTGATACTTGTGTCTATGACTCCTGATCTTTCTTTTAGGTTTTCTATCTCCAGGGTATTGTCCCTTTGTGATTTCTTTATTGTTTCTACTTCCATTTTTAGATCCTGCATGGTTTTGTTTAATTCTTTCTCCCGTTTGGTTGCATTTTCTTGCAATTCCTTAAGGGATTTTTGTGTTTCCTCTTTAAGGGTTTCTATCTGTCTACCAGTGCTCTCCTTAATTTCTTTGAGAGTATTATTTATGTCTTTCTTAAAGCCCTCTATCATCATCATGAGAAGTGATTTTAATTCTGAATCCTGCTTTTCTGGTGTGATGGGGTGTTCAGGGCTTGCTCTGATGGGGGAGCTGGGTTCTGATGATGCCATGTAACTTTGGTTTCTGTTGCTTACGTTCTTGCGCTTGCCTTTTGCCATCTGGTTAACTCTAGTGCTGCCTGTACTTGATGTCTCTGGCTGAAGCCTGTCTTTCCAGTTATCTAGCTTGTGTCTGATCTCCTAGGGGTCCAGATGTCTCTGTGATCTTTTCCAGCTGCACTGATTACAGTGGTACCTCTAGGATGCCTCAGGATATGGTGCTTCCAAGGTAAGCAGTCCAGCTAGGTGTCTGCTGTTCTGGGTGCAGTGTCTCCTCTAGAATATCTCAGGATATGTTGTCTGACGCTCTGAGTTCAGTTGTTCCTCTGTGGCTCTGGGTTGAGTGGACCTTCCAGTATGTCTCAGGTGGAATCCGGGGTCCACACAACAGCAGACCTGGCAGAGGTCTGGTCCAGGCCTCAGATCCGAGAACTAGTTTCTAAGACACTGTCCAAGTTAGAGCGCCTGGGATCCCTGCTTCCTCTGGGTTCTTGGAGGTTGGGGGCAGAGCTGCCACCCAAGATCTGCTCAGTGCTCTGGCCGCAGCATTGATTTTTGATGTTGACATGTGAATGTTAAAATTATCCTTTGTATTACAGAACAGAAGTTTTCAATTTTATCGAAATCCTAATCGCTGTTTACTTTCATGGATTATGCTTTTGGTGTTGGTGTATAATTGATTTTTCAACTATTAAAGCAATTCCTGGTATGGAGACTATACAGTAGGATCATCTTTCAAGATGTTTTCGCTTCAGTTAATCAATATTTTGTCAGCTAGTTTTACATCTGTATTCATGGTGAGTGTTGACCCATGAAATTTTGTTTTTATCATTTTCAGGCATTATTATTAGGGTTGTGAATTTAAGTAAAGAGTTGAGGAAGTGTTTTTCTTTCCCAATGTCTGGAAACTGCTTTTTTCCCTTAAATGTTTGATGGAGTATAATAATGCAACTATCTGAACTTGGGGTTTTTAGTATGTATAATTAATTAACACTTAATGGTTTTAGAGTTAGCTAGTCAGCATTTTTGGTTTCAGTTATCAGCTTCAGTATGGTTGGTTTTTCATGGATTATATCTGCTAACATTTAATTTTTATTTCATTGCTGTGAGTTTGTTTATAATATTTCTTATTATTTTTTGTTTCTTGTAGAGTCTGAGCCGAGGCTCTTTCTTTCATGTTCGTGATGCATACTTAATTTTTCTTGAGTATTATTAGAGGTTTTTAAATGCAATTAAATATCAAAGCTACTTATATCTGGAGAGTTGTCTCTCTCTGTGTATACACACTCATGTGCATGTTGTGTGTGCATTGCATGTGAGTGTGCATATATGCAGAGACCAGAGCAAGAATTGGGTCCCTTCTCTTCATTATTGCCTTGAGATGGTCTATGGTCTCTCAGAACTGGAAGCTCGCCTTGGTGGTAAGTTTGCTGGCCAGCTAGCACATGGATGGGTCCAACTGTGTTTGCCTTATAACACTGAGGTTTCCTGCAGGTGCCCTTGTGCCTTAGTTTTTTTTAACCTGGGTGCTAGGGATTCAAACTCAGCTCCTCATGCTTGTATAGCAAGTTTGCTTACTCAGGGAGCCCTCTCTTCAGCTCCTGTCTAAAGTTTGGTCCTTTTTTTTTTTTTTTTTTTTTTTTTTTTTTTTTTTTTAACACTGAACATCTGTACATCTGTTTTCACCTCTGTGATCCTTTTCTTTGGTTTAGGTTCCATATTTATTTTCTATCTTTTCAGGGTAGAAACCTGTATCTTTGCCTCTTTGTGATCTCGATGTAAACACAGAAACATGATCTTGCTTTTAATGGTGATTAAGTTCATTCCAGAGATAATTTTTTATTATCATTGATTTAAAAATGTTACTTAAATGTCTATTTCAGAAGTTGATATTACTCTTGGTTTTAAAAGTTTGGCTGTTTCAAGTGCTTTGATCCAGTGAGATAATATACTTTTGATTTTTTCTACTTTCAAAATTTGCTTATGGTCAGAATGTGAACTGTTCCTAATGAACATTTCAAATGCCCTTGAAAATAATGTAGAATAACACTTATTTCTTCCTGTGTGGAAGTCAGGAAATTGAGTAAAATGTCAGTGAAATTGAGATGGCCAGTACCATTATTTAGAACTTCCATAATTTGCTGATTGTTGTTTAGTTCTGTCAGTGACTAAGGGGGTGTTTGTTTCTCTCCCAGAGTTGTCTATATTTCCTGATGTTGAAATCTGTTACAGTAGGAACATACACATTCAGTATTCAGTAGCTATGTCATTCTGATGCTCGTCATTATGGCCTGCTCTTTTATGTGAGCTGAGGTTTCCCATCTTGATCTTTGATTCCTCCTGTTAGTCAACTTTCCTATGGTTTGAACCCTTTTCTCCTACGGTTGTGTTTAAAGTGAACCTTTGTGGGTGTATCTAGTTAGGTTTTACATTTTAATACATTCTAGTATCTGTACTTTTATTGGACCATTTAGATTATGAGTGTGAAAGTTAGAGAGGTACAATTAGAATTAATTAATTGCACAGTTTACAGATGTGGTGTTTTGAAATCAGGGTCTTATACATGTTAGGCTCCTCCAACTGAGCCACACTATCATCCCAACTATGATATTTTATATAAACCTAGGGTAGTAATGAAACTTACTACAAATACAGAGACAGTTCACTAATAAGTATATGTGTCGACACAATTAACATATATAAGCAACTACAGAAGATAGAAGAGAAAAGCACTTATTATAAACGAGGTAAGACCATTATTAGACAGTTCATATACATGCTAATTATCTGATAGGGCTGTTGCAAAGGTTGTATTGAAAGACAGCATTTCTGGAGCTGGGTGTGGTAGCACACATTTGTAGTCTCAACTATTCAGGAGGCTGAGTCAGGTGAATTGCTTCTGCCTAGGAGTTTTCCCTGAGTCTGGTCAATAAAGCAGCAGATGCTCCCCTTCAAAAATGAACAAACACACAAACACTCTAAGAAGAATCATTAGAAAACTCACAGTAAGAGCACTGGTAGGCCTACTGTGTCTGCAGCCTCTAGAATTAGCCCATGAAGAAGAAGTACAGGACAGACTTGCGTACACATAATTTATTCTTTACTAAAGACAGTAGCTTCAGCCAATGTGGATAGAAAAAATTCAGTAGATGATTTAGAATGCAGGATAGCTACTTGGAAATATCCTTCTGTGGAGCAAATTAAAATTCATACCATATGCTAGGGCAGAATACAAATAGATGAAAGGTAGTATAACAAATAGGACAAATATAACCCAGTTATGTATCAATATACAACTGCTTGAATAAATTGTGGTTAAGCACAGTCCTTGCCGTGTGAGACCCATAGCCAAACACTAGGTGGAGCTCAAGAGAGTCTGTGGAAGAAGAGAAGGAAGAATTGTAGAAGCCAGAGCTGTCAAGGATACCACAAGAAATTGGCCCACAGATCAACTGACCAGGGCTCATATGGGCTCACAGAGACTGGACTGACAATCAGGGAGCCTATATGGTTCTGGCCTAGGCCTGTATGTTATAGTTGTGTAGTTTTGTCTTCTTGTGGGACTCATAACAGTGCGGGCAGGGGTGGTCTCTGACTCTGTTGCCTGCTTTTGGGTCCATTTTCCTCCTACTAGGTTGCTTCATCCAGCCCTAATATGAAGGGATGTATCTAGATTTACAGTTCCATAATATCCTGTGTTTGGTTGTTATCCCTGGGAGGCCTGCCCTTTCTTAGAGGGAAATGGAGAAGTGGATCTGGGGGAGAGGGATGGGGGAGAAACTGGTAAGAGAGGAAGGAGGGGAAACTGTGGTAGGCATGTAATATATGAAAGAAAAATAAAAATAAAAAACAAAAACCTTGCCATACTTAAGTAGAGAGATCTCTGGGATGTATTAAGAAGTGGATAATATAATAGGAAATGTTTTTGTAACTTGTGTTTCCATCAACTAGCATAGGGAGAGATTAGGAGGAGATGGGCCAGTGTAAGCAGGACTGATAGGGACACTCACGAATGGGATTTGTTTGACTTTTGCTTTGCTTTTTCTTTTTTTATTATTAAGTTGTTTTATTTATTTAAATTCCAGTAATTGCCCCCCATTGGTCCCCCATTCCCTAGTTTCTTATCATACTCCTTCCCCTTGCTTCCAAGAGGGTGTTACACCCAATTAGGCCTCTCCCTTCCCTGGGGCCTCAAGTCACTTGAGGATCAAGCACATCTTCTCCCACTGTGGCCAGACCAGGCAGACCTCTGCTATATATGTTCCACGGACCATGGACTGGCCTGTGTATGCTCCTGGTTAGTAGTTCAGTCTCTGAGAACTCCCAGGGGTCTGGTTAGTTGAGTCTGCTGGTCTTCTTATTGTGTCGCTTCTCCCCTTCAGCTTCTTCAGTTCTCCCCTAATTCAACCTTAGGGGTCCCCAACTTCAGTCCAATGGTTGTGTGTAAATATCTGCCTCTGTCTCAGTCAGCTAGGGCCTCTCAGAGGACAGCCATGTCAGGCACCTGTCTGTAAGCACATCATAGCATCAGTAATAGTGCCAGGACTTGATGTCTCTCCCACCCCACCCTGATGAGGTAGATCCCAACTTGGGCCAGTTATTGGACTGCTTTTCCTTCAGTCTCTTCTCTATTTTTGTTCCTGCAGTTCTTTTAGACAGAAACAATTCTAGGTCAGAAATGTTGACGGTGGCAAGTGTTCATTAGGAAAAGTTCAAATTCTGAAAACAAATGTTAAAATTGGAGAAAAATCCTCCTCATTTGATCTTCTATTTCCTCTCAGTATGTGAACAATAGGATGGAGTCTTAGGGTGACTTTGAGGTCCTTACTTAGCTCATTGCTCTTTAATACCACAGAGGAACTGACTGACCAGGAAATAGCCAGCAGGAAGGGTTAAGTATAAGGCTGGCTTAGATGACTCGCAGAGTATCATCCTTGATAAGATTGCTGGACTGACAGGTTTATTTGGCTTCTAAGGGCAGGAAATCCAATGGTAAACTATATCCCTGATGCCCTGTAGGAATGGTCAGAAGGCCGGGTCTAGGGATCTGATGTTCTCCTGTCCCTAGTCCAGGTCATAGGTAGCAGGAGAATAGATTCTTTTTTGCCCTGTCTGTAACATGAACAAAGCCGAAGAGATGCTGGCAGCCAAGGGTAGTGCTTCATACTGCTTGTGACTTGCAAGAGAGAGAAGCAGCTGAAACCAAAGGTACAGACTGAAGGCTGAGGCAGGTCCTGCCATGGTTCTGCTCCAGTCAGAGCAAGAAGCCCATCTATCTAGATGTGTGGCTACATAGCTCATGCTACCTGGCACATGATCTCAGTCTGTGTCCTACACTTTTGCCGGCTTGCCAGCCCTCCTGTGTACTCAACCAATCTTGTACCTTCCAGTGAATCCCATTATGCCAGCAGTGTGCCATGCCTGTATCGGCAAGCTGTCTTCTCTTTGTTCTGTCATAGTGTAAGATGTCAGGTACAGTATATTCATAGGGTGAGCACTGACTCCTCTGTCCCTGGTGACATTCCTGACCTGAATCCTCCATACAGAGGCAGATGTGCTCTTCCAGCCTGATGGCTGACACCTAGGCTGCATTTGGGTCAGGGATCAATCTCACAGAATCCCAAATGTTTTACTCTTGCTTTCATCCTAGATGTAGGGGATGGAGTGATCTCAGTATCTCCTGGGACCACACACTACACCACTCTAGGGCCACTGGAGTGCTCTGCCCCCTGCACTGTTATTCTATAAATGGTGACCTCATTTTGAGGTTGACAGAGAGCATGCCAATCACAGCACTGTGGGTCACAGAGGAAATGCTGTGTCTGTGTGAGCCTCCCATGGGTCATTTCTTTAATGACATCCCTCAGTTTCTAAAGTTGGAGTCCCTTAATGATTCTTCGTGGGTTTCATGTTGCTGAGTCCTGGTCCTATAAACAAATCTGTAAAATTCTTAAATCAGACACCTTGTCTTTGGATTCATTCCAGAGTGGTGTCTATACTGTTTTGAGCTGTGGGATTGTGAATTTCATAGGTGTAAATCTTGGAAATATCAGCCTCTGAGCCTTGTGCCCAAACAAGTTTGAAAAGGATCAATAACCACAAAGTACAGAACTGCAGTTTTAATATCAACAGAGAGTCCAGTCTATTTGTATACCCTTATACGAGTAAAAGTCTTTCTTAGCCTGTGTGTCAAGTGTGATACCAGCAGCACATGAAACTCAATGTCAGGACGTGCAAAGTTCTACCAAGTGCGGTATGAGAGGAGGACTGTGGATACTGGACATCAGACTCCTGAACCCGGTAGAGACACAAGTTTAGTAATCATAGTCTTTGTTGCAACAGCATCAGTAACAGGCTTCTTCTGTGGAGTGGGGCCTTCTTCCTCTTCTAGTGTTCAGAGGTAACCTCTGACCTGAGTCTGTCAGACCCTCTGTATGCTGGAGTGTCTGATGGGACTTTGGTCCTTGCACTTTTCCCCTGTGCATAAGTGCTTTTCGAGTATTTCCTAAAGATGTGACTTGTCCTTATGGTAGCCAGGCTTCTTGGCTGTAGTTCATCTTCTAAGCCTGGACTCATCAGCTGGAACAATCTGTTCAGTATCAAGAGGCTGAATATAGAGAACAAAATGAAGGAGCTTGTGTAAATTGAGAGAAGAATAGTTTTCTTTTAGAAGATTTGTTCCCAGCTCTTTCCCACCAGGCTTTGCACCTCCCAGATATCCTAGCACTCCACCAATGCATAAGAAAAGCCTCATTGCTATACTTGTCCATCTATCCTGACATCTGAGATTTTGGCAGGAGTTCTCCTGTCAGGAGAATCAGAAGCTCTCTGAAGTGTTAGCCATGGAGATATGCAAGCGCTGACAGAGACTGAGACAGGGAGTTTGTTGGCCGTTTCTCCACTATGCATGCCAGGCTTTTTTTTTTTAAATAAAGAATTAACTTCTGTTATACTGCTTGTTTAGAGGCATTCTAGGTAACGTCCTAGCACTCAGAAGTTCTGGTGTTGGTTACCTGTTCTTCCTCTGCACTGTCTGAACTGATGAACAGCATGTTACCACCAGTCAGTTCTTCTCTCTATAATGGGGCTAAGAATGGAAACATCCAGGCAGGGCCCTTCTCATGGACACATCAAAAGTCTCATCACTTGTGGTTAGACTGTGACTGGGAAGCAGCTGTGGAAGAGTTTCAAGAATGGGGTAAGTGAGCACAGAGAATGTGAAGACCCTGGGTACTCCGAGGGGAGAGACACAACTCCATATTCAGGGATCACATGCCCAGTTACAGAAAACATCACCTGTGTTATCCATACAGAAGGCAAACAATGAGAACCACATGTAGATCCTGCAGCAACCAAACAAAAGTTTTCCCCTAGAGACTCAATACTCAAGGGCAGGTACACAAATATAAACACATCCAGGCATGAAGGTGATGGCCAAATAGTTCTTCCTCCATGGCTGTAAAAATGTCCAAAAGTTACTTCTAATGAGTGCCCACTCTACAGTGCACAGCCCAAAATTCATTCTCCAGAGATTACATTTTAATGTGACTGTGTCCTCTATTTCCCAGTCTCATGGTAGCATCATGAAGAGATAATGAGACATGCAGATATGCCACTGTCCAGTAATGTCCTCCCAGACACATACCTTGCTAAACACACAAGCAGGGTCCAAAAGCCCCAAAAGCCTTCAGTAGGCTTCTTACCTCCTTAGTGAAAATGGGTTGTCCAAGAACCATTTTGAAAACTTACTTAACAGTCAAAGGGTCAAGAGTGTTCATTACAATGTGATAAAAGTTGCCTTGAATCTGCTCATCATGAACCAGCAGAGACTCACTCTTCCTCTGACTGACAGAGCTCTAGCCTCTACCAGGATTAGATTATTAGGGCCCAGAGATGTCATAGCCATCCAGTGAAGTTCTATTTTCTGGGATATGGATTCTCAGAGCTGGTTGGAAGGTTTATTCATGTTGATAAATGTTGGAATGAACTCTGAGTGGATCACATAACATTGTGATACCAAAGGCAGGGCTCAAAATGGAGGCACAGAATGGTCTATAAAACAGTATCCATTGAGCATCCTAACTCATCCACCAGCCAGTAGACTGGCATTTATAACACACTGGCTGCACCTTTGACCAGAACAAAGGTGATCCAAGGGTTTTTTGTTTGTTTGTTTGTTTGTTTGTTTTTTTGAGACAAGGTTTCTCTGTATAGCCCTGGCTGTCCTGGAACTCACTCTGTAGACCAGGCTGACCTTGAACTCAGAAATCGGCCTGCCTCTGCCTCCCGAGTGCTGGAATTAAAGGCATGCTCCACCACTGCCCAGCATGGTCCAAGTTTTAAAGCTGTGAGAGTGTAGTGAGGAGCATGCCAGCTAATTGTCAATTTCTCATTCTGTGCTGTCTTCCACAGTAGAGCAGTGTATGGCCAAAGCAAGACCACTGACTCCAGACTATGTGTCCCTGTCCTGCCTCATGCTGCTTGGGTACCTTGAACTCAGGAAAACTGCACAACTCACTCAGATTCTATTTAGGTCATATGCCAGCAGACTTCTCATTGCAACATCATCCACCCTTTGTAATGTCCCAGGTTGTTGGGAAAGGCTAGTTCTTCAAAAAAGGGAGCATGGTATAGTCCAAGAGGAAGCAAGTACAAATGACAAGAAAAGAAGCTAAAAGCCTAAAGGATGACAAGTTACCCACAAGGAAAGGATCATTCATGACATCTAGTAATAGCATCTGGTTTTACATGGATGTGGGAGTGCCAAAGGCTATTAGTACATTTGTCTTTCAGGCCTGGGTAAACCTAAAACCTGAAGTGGAATTTTATGGTTCTGCATGGCTAGGCTCTAGCCTAGTCTTGTGAAGTTTTCCAAAGTTCAAGCATCAGATATTTGCACACATCAAAGTTTGATAGGATGTTTCCCTCGACCCACCTTGGTCTCATGTCTATGAGTTCCTTGACAATTAAGCCCATAAATACAACACTGCAAGTGGTCTTTTCAACTCCTTCTTGCAAGCTATTTTATAATAGTAGTAACTGCACATCAGTCAAGACAAGGGAGATAGTCTACTCAACAACCACCTGAGAAAAATGAGATAGTCTGCCAGCTAAAAGCAGCAGGGTCATTGCTAGAAACCAAAAGGAAATATCTACAGGAAACAAGGGCAAGATGCAACTGCACAAATCCTAGAAAGACAGAGCAAATCTTGGGAATGAGATAACTTGTAGGGGTGAAGCAGGAATTAACGGGCATAACAGCTTGAGAAAACAGCATTGACAATTTTGTGACTACATCTTGTATGTAGTCTTTTAATTGATCTTCATGAATGTTCACTTATAACAAACAAAACAGTAAAAGCATGTAAGGTCAATAATAAAAGCATATGGCATTTCAGTGGCATCCTCCACAGGAAGTGCTAATAACCAAGACCATTGAGTTCTCCAGAGAGACTGGGAAAGCTTAAAGAACTCCATAGCATTCAGTGAATCAAGACTGTATGGTTGGTATGTGGGCAGAATGTGCTGGAAATGGAGGCATTTCTTAATTATAGACCCCACTATCCTGAAGCCCAGTGGTTCCCTATGTTAAACACAAAGACTCTGAGATTTCCAGGCAGAAAAAAGAATCAGACAGGTGATCCATGGCTCCATGTTGGCCAAGAAGTAATAGTCTACCTTCTGATTTACCATGATCATCTTCCAGCATGAGCCGTACTAAACCCAGCTCATATCTGTGAAAGGAGACCATCTCTCCCCTAAAATTTAAAACAACACAGCACTCTGTTATGAGAGTATGGGCCTCTTCAACTTTAGAGGAATCCCAATGTCATTACTTCATGTCCCTAGAATATATGGTACTCTCAAAGACCAGATTGCAGTCATGATCTCCCTCTATGTAGATCTGAATAGCTAAAACTCTGAGGATGCTTAACAGAGGGTTTTCACCTCTGCTTTCCCTCCAAGTGTCAGCTCATCATCTGGACCTCAGAGAATTGAGAGAAGGATTATATACTCTGAGTAGTTTGGAGGTGAGATGAGGACCAGGTCAGGAATGAACGAGGTGTGATTTGGCTGCCATTGCAATGGGTGAAATTGGAGCAGTGGCTCATTTCAAAATGCCACAGACATGATGAAGGAGCTGTGAAGACTTACAAGGTGGAGGGATATGCTCAGATATCATCCCCTAAGTCTACTTTTCAAGAAAAGTATACAAAAGGAGGAAGATGCAGACATGGCTCACAGCAAATCCTGCTGTGGCAGGCCTAGATATATAGTAAAGTGGGCTCTTTTTAGAGCTGTTAGAACACTGGATGTGGCCACCATTTGCCCATATTACACAAGAGCAAAGCCTGCTGTGACAGGTCTAAATGTGCAGTGAGGTGGGCTTACTGTAGAACTGTCAGGACACTGGACATGATTACCATCCTTCCATGTTACACAATGGGAGAGGTGTAAGAGCTGGATGACATGCAGACTGTGTGCCAAGGTGATGGCTGTAAAAATGACTGAAATGGACAAAGAAAGACAGGATGTCTTTCCTGGGTCTGAGCCTGTTAAGCAGGGCTTCAGATGTGGCCCTTTCCTGTGCACTTTGATGGGTTTCTCTGTTGTCAGGTCAGTCGTTATCAGGACTGACCTTCCTCAGCCTGGTTTCCTTCTTCTCACAAGGACACAGTGAATATTTATCTCAGTCATGGACAGACATGGGTACTTTTACCCAAAACATAATATATCAACAATTTAGAAGCATTGGGTTGTTATTCTAGCAAGAGTATGTAACTCAAACCTGGATGGCATTGGATAAAGCTATACAGGTACATTCTTTACATCAACTGCAGCACGTGTGGTGAGATTATTCATATGCAGCTATGTTTCCAACCTCTCTTTCTTTAGCATGTGGTGCAATCAAAGCTTCTATTCTAGGTACAGAGACCTGAGACTGCTTGGGAGTGTTTCCTTTTACAAGAAATAGACATTTCCCCATGCTGCCCTCTGAGAACAGAACCTCAGGACATCAGCTATGCATGGTATGAGCTGCAGGACTGAGCTCCACTTTGGGCCCTTTCCTCTCATAGCTGTTTGGAATCCCAGTGTCTTAGCATCAAATGCTATGTTATCTAAACTTATCATATTACCTGCATGTAGAAGATGAGGTCCACTGTGTATTTCAATTCTGTCTCTAAAAGGAGACTAAGGAAAGACCCTTGAGAACATCTCAATCTTGCCTTTCGGATTTGTGATGAACCTCTGTGTGATTCATGTCACCAGTCATGCTAACTGCAACACCTTGACTCATCTTCTGGGCAGTATGCAGATTTGTTAGTGGTCCCTAGAAGACAGAATTGGAAGCATTAGGGTGGTAGATCTTGGAACCATTTCCTTTTGTGGACTCACTGTCTACCTGGTTTTCATCATGGCAGAGGAACATTGATCCTTGAACAGGTTGTTGGTTGTTTACAGGAGATGAAGATCTCATCGAGAAGTCAAGTGTTTCTCAGAACATCGGTGGTCTCCCTCAAACCATCTGATAAAAAGTCAGAGCTTGACCTTCACTCATTGGACACTTGCTTCAACCTCCTCACTGAGTACAGGATACTGGAACAGGTATGACCTTTGGAGAGATGTGCTATATTTAAAGTTGAAGGCGGAGATGTTTTGGGCCCCATATTGGCCCTGGTTTGAGCCTTGAGGACAAACCTGAGCCTAGCTCTGGTTTTGAGCAAAATGGGGCCCAACAGAGATGGAAGGCAGAAGATCCACTGTGTGTCAAGAGCATGCAAGTAACCCCCTCCCCTTGCTTTCCAGACTCTCAGCATCTACAGAAGTAGTTGTTGACACTGACAAGAAAGAAATGGAAAAGGTCCCAAACCTGAATAAACCAAGAAGGTTGGATGGTGGAGTTGCGAGCTCTCAGGATCAGGAACCACACTGGGGCAGGTCATGCTCAGGATTTTATGTTCATTCTCACCGCTGAGTCAAGATTAGGGTTACTGACTTGGACTTCTCACAGGTAAATAAGAACATCTTATGTAAGGGCTCTGGGTATCCTGATGTGGGCTTGCCACTCCTAAAGTGTTACAATGTACTGTCATAGCCATAGAAAGTTCTGGCAAAGTAAAGGTAGGCAGAAAGAACAGGGGCAAATAAAGTAGGCTGCTAACATTCAGTAAGATTTGACATTACAGAACTAAGCTGAGAGACTGAGGATCCCCAATTCAACAACCAAGACGATTCTGAGGGACAGAGAAGATCCCATGGTCCTGACTGTCATCCAAGGAAGGAGAACAGCATCTGTGTGAGCCAAGGCCGAGGCTCCCACTCCCCAGTCCAGGCAGGTACTTCTCCAGCATGTATTGGCATAGCCTCAGATCCTTCAAGTTCTTCACCTATAAAACTTCTCCAAGAATCATCAATAGAGTTCAATCCCTGGGTCCTTTAAGGGTTTGAGAAACACCTCAATAGAGTTATCCTCTGACCTCCACAGGCTACCCAGAAAATATGCATGCCACCTCTCCCACACACACATACAGTGAGAGAAAGAGAGAGAGAGAGAGAGAGAGAGAGAGAGAGAGAGAGACAGAGAGAGACAGAGAGAGACAGAGAGAGACAGAGAGAGACAGAGACACAGAGACACAGGCAGATTGAGAGAAACACAGAGAGAGACAGAGACAGACAGGCAGAGAGGCAGAGAGAAAGAGAGTAGGAGAAAATAAAAAACAGATGCAGAGACAGAGACAAAGCTGGAGTAACACAGAGATAAAGAAACCGAGAAACAGACAGAAGATACAGCCAGACAGAGAGGATAGAGGAGACAGAATAGGTCATAAATGAGAAAATATGTAACTACTTTAAAATACTTTGTAAGGTTACGTGCTCTAAATGCCCACACCATCTGTAAAAATTAGGGCAAGATCTGTAAGCATCATACATACCTAGTAGCACTGAACTGGGCCTACTGAAAGAAGCACAGGCTAGAGGAAGAAAAATGGCACGAAAGGCTGACCAGTTGCGAACTTTTCTTGGAGGGACTCCACACATGGAAAAGGACCTGGCAGAGGAAATAGAAAAGTAGATCAACCTGAAGGCGAACAGTTGAGACATCCCAGTGATGATTTGATGGCTGAGTGAAAATAGTGTCAGGTATAATGTGGGGAGAAGCTGAGAGGGACAGGTAGCTCACACTACATGAGGTCAGCTTTGAGCCTAGGTAAAATGAGAAGCTGAAGCCTCTAGTCATGAGTGTGACAATTTTCAATGTTGGGAGCTGTGGTGGCCTTTGGGAGCAATTCATGCTCTTTAATTAGAACTCACAGGTAGTGCAGGAGAAATGACCTGGAGGGAGAGTCTCCACAGAGGAATCCTGTAGATGAAGTTCCGCTATGAGCATGTCTATAGAGGATGGATTTGATTATCTTAATTGACATGAGAAGACACAACAGTTTGGGCAGTGCCATTCCCTAGGCTTGGGTACCAGACTGCATAATAGCAGAGAGCTTTAGATGAGTAGATGCATTCATTTATTTCTCTCTGCTCTTGACTCTGGATATGACATGGGTAGACCCTTTGCACATGTGCCTTGGCTTCCCTGTGGCAATGCAGCATAACTGGAAATTGTCAAGTAACTGTGACAGAAATGAAACTAAAAAGATTTTGTTTCAGATAATCACCCCAACTCTAAAATAACCCAGGGAGAACAGTGGAAGATATCTGGTGGTTCCCTTAGTCAGTCGAAGTTATCAAACTATGGCTCCCAAGTCACGCTCGGTGAGGAGCACTGCCTCACTCCCTCTGAATGTCTGATCTCCAGTCACAATCTAAGAATTGCCTTCAGAGAGTTCTGTCAAGGGTCAGAGGGACTGCTCTCATTGCATGCCATGTGTCAGATGACAGCAAATTTTCACAGATGCTGACCATCCCTCCACTAATGACCTTCCAGGAATTACCAATCATATTGAGAGGCAAGCCTTTGATACTCTCCTTGCTTCCCTTCTGTCACCACTCCACTGAGAGAAGATGAGTGAGCAGCGCCCTTAATGAAGCATGGGCGAAGAGCCAGGGAAGAAGGTGCTTTGTAACAGCTGCATACCCCGATTTCTCACATTTAAGGAATAACAAGTGACACAAACCACTGCACCTTGGCACATGGCCCTTTTCCAAGCTCCAACCTGCAGAGGAATTCTAGGTCAAGGCATTGAAATGAATGTCCTCTATCACATTTGATGGAGGCAACTGGGGTTGGGAGAGGCCCATACTATGTTTACCAGACCTCCATACTACAGGTGCTTGTGATGATGCAGATGAGGCTGCTTGACGTATTGATAGTGCCCTCCTGTCTGGTAGACAGAGGCTTTTGGTTGTCCTTCCAGGTAGCCACATCAACTACCTTCAGCAACTTCTTGTGGGAAAGCACCAGGATCTGCAAGGGGGAAGTGAGAGAATGGAATACCATGGGATGAGAAGGACAGAATCCCCAGTACCTTGGTCATGATCCAGCCCATAGCTTTCTGACATCCTGACACTGTACTGAGACTCTGGATAAAAGACATGTGAATAGATGAGCTCCCCAGTAAGAGAGTCACAGGGATCAAGTGTCCAGAAGGAGAGGACAGAATATAGAGTGTACAGGTAGTAGAACATTACAGGATGTTCCTAGACAAGCAGGTCAATACTATTGTAATGTCCTTCAGAAAAGACTTAGCAACTAAAGATGGAAGCAGAGACTAGTCTCTTTCTAAGCTGATAACTGATCACAGTGTCTAGGGTGCTGAGAGAAACAGAGCTGACTGTATCCAGTGGACCCATCTTATGCTGCCTCTGGGCATGACAGAAGTCTAGCTACTCAATGCACTGTGTTAATCAGGTTCCTGTTTAACCAAACTAAACACCTTCTGTGGAAAAGAAGCTGCAACCCAGAAGTCAATCAGAGTGGGAGAACTTTCCTGACAAACCAGTGAGTTTCAGAGTATTCAGAGAAATCATTTATACCACATGATGTTAAAAGAGTGAAGAGAAAGAGCCCCTCACAGAAGATTCTGAAGAGTTTCTTCATGGGACATGCCACCCAGGGATCCCTCAGTCCCTGTCAGCACTTCAGGGCTCTACTCATTGTAGAACTACTACTAATTTGGGCTGGGACAGAAGGAACTATGGGAAGTGTGTTGACATCAAGCACACACTGAGAAAGCCACATGCGACCTCTCCTTCTTCCTCACCTGGTTTTCCCTTTTATATACACACACTGTCTTCTCTGAGACAGAATGTTTCAGGTTAGAGGTTTGAAAGCTTATGTTTTCACATATTGAATTAGATTTTTGGATCATAAGCAGCATTAGCTACAACTACAGGTCAAAATCCGAGAGTTCAAGAGGGTTATGCCTTCACTGAGAGAGCAGCTCCAGATTTTCTGTTCAGACTCTCCTCAGCAGCCCCAAACAGGAAAGGACTTCATTGCACAGCATCTAGAGTTTGGCTCCAGCCTGTCTTGTTTCTGTTAGGAGAGCCTCATGACCTTCTACTGCTTTACTGAAAGTTAGAATCATAGCTGGAGACATCTAAAGAGAGGACATTGACAGAAGGTTAGAGCACAGAAGATTTAAGTAGCTCCTCTTACCTGTATTACTCAGTGTCTTATTTTCACAGTTAAGAAAAACCCTGGAGAGTAAGAGAGTGTGCTCAAGAAGACTGAGTGTTTTCATGAGAGAGATAGCAGACTAAGGTGCTAAGAGACAACCAAGGTCCAGGATTCCCTCTGGGGACAGTTTTCATCTGCACTCCTTACCTGCTTAGAAACTTAACATGCATATGTGAAGAACGGTGGAGCCCCATGTGGAAACATGGACTGTTGTTTCTGGGATTCCTCCATTGTCCTTCTATCAGGATGGCCTCCTCATATTCTGACTTTCCCATCACCAGCAGAAGAGGATTGTACAGTTCAGGCCTTTGGCATGTTTGGCACGTTGCCACACCCAATACTCCCAGGGCCTGTGATCTGAGTGGAGAACACCGTTTCACCAAGAGATGAGTTACAATCAGTTTCCTTTAGGGTGTCCATACAACTCACAGTCTCACAGGCACTCCTCTGATCCAGTCATTCATATTGGCTGCCAGTCACATGGCTGCTCCCATGGCCATCTGTCTCAGGCCTACTTCCTGTCCAGTCTCTGCCCAGCAGATCTGTTTTCTGCAGGACAGTGTTTGCCAACAACCTGTACTAGGATGGGAACTACCAGTTTCATTACTGTTTTTCCCTGTTTTGATGTGGACTTACCTCACCACCTTTGTCTTCCTGAATGTCCTAGACTCTGCAAGAGTGTCAGCTCCTTGTACACAGCTTGTCCATCACACTCATGATCTGGGAACTAGCACCTAGGAAGAGCCTTGCACGTCACTATGCCTATTGAATGGCAACTCACAAAAGGACAGATCACACCACTTCACATAGACAGTCTAGAAGCTGGTGTCACATCTCAGAGCCAATCTTAACCCTTCCTCCTTGTGGGTAAGAATGACATCAGTTCTGTGAAGAGAATAACCACTTCACATAGACAGTGTAGAAGGTGGGCTCACACCTCAGAGCCAATCTTCACTCTTCCTCCTTGTGAGTAAGAAAGAAGTCAGGTCTGTGAAGAGAATATGGCTTCCATGATGTTACAGAAAGACTGGGGCAGGCACAGTCCAGGAAGTGAGGCACTGGCTGCATTGCAAGAACTGGGAGACCAGCTCTCTGAGAGATCCCACACTTAGAACACAATCCCAAGGAAATGCAGTGGCAGTGGTCAGGGGGACACCCACTGACTGATCTGTAGAGGCTCTAGGCTCTTCAGATCAAGACTGAGAAGCAAGGCTTAGGGAGTGTCAGGGAGAAGTTGCTGTCATTTGGTGACAGGGCTGTCACCAGGAAGACACCAGCATAGACTGAAGGTCTGAAGAAGTGTTAAGGGTTTGTACCATATAGCTTCCAGGTACAGCTGGGCCTCACATCTTTTTTGCATGCAGCCTCCCACTGTCACAGTCCTCCTCTCCTCTCTGTCTCCTAAGTGACAGTAACACCTTTTAAGACCAGGTCTCCTTTATGGAGACAGAGAAATCATAACATGAGCTTGACGGGCAGAATAGCCTTGTCAGACGATAGTCTACTAGAACATGGGCTTCTGCAGGAAGTAAGATGGTGTGCAGGTGACAAAACTGCAGCTTTAAGTGAAGGGGACCATGTGCATCCACACTGTGCATGTTCTGATTTACTCATACAGGCATTAGATTTCTCAGTAGCCTTCCTTGGCCTCGGGCTCCACATCATGACAGCGTGTCTTCTGTATCTACTCTGGCCCTCCTCATGTATATTGTGGACCCAATGAAGGCACATTTCATTCCTTAGCACCCAGACTCCATCCAAGGTACTGCAATTCTCCCACACTGAGCTCCCCCAGAGCTTGATTCTGGACAGCATTCATGGAGAGGCCTCAGAAATCTCTGTCCACTCTTTGCTTTTGAGCACTGGAAGCTCAGTTAGATTGGATCAGTGTTGCAAATATCTGTGGTCTTCTCTTGCCTCACAGTTGGAAAGTACTGGAACAGTGGATTAGTGGAGAGTTGGTGACAGCTTAAGAAATCTGAAGTGACATAGGTGCTCAAGCTTCCTGAGAAGACAAAGGCAACAGGGAGGAGGAGACCGCCTTAGCTTTCCTGGCTGCAGGAATTCTGCAACAGTGGCAGCTGCCCTGGAGTGACCTGCACTGATGAAGGTTCATTTGGATATAGGAGGAGGTGAGCCTCCGCGCGCTTAATGTTGATACAGGTGATCAGAAGAGCTCTCACCTGACTCATCATTACTTTTGGCCTCTGGTGGTTTGGGAGTGTATTCTGTTCTCAGGAAGGATTCTAGTACTTTTAGACAACAGGTTTCACAGTGATTCAGGCCTTAGAGGTTAGCTGTCAAACTGGGTGACCTTTAAGAGGTCACCTTCCCACTCCCTTCTAAATTCTCCCAGGAATGATTCAGGTACTGGCAGACAGCATGTTTCATAGTTATTCATGCTTCCCACCCAAACTGCATGCTTTCAGGGGGTCAGGATATACACAGTCCGCTCCCACCCCCACCCCTTTCCCAAATGGAGAAGCCTGTGCATGCTATTTTCTCATTTGGACCCTGATGTCCAGGGAGACAACACTATTTCCTGCCCTGTGCAGCTAACAGAGTGAGTACTCTTTCAGTGCATTTCAGGAACTTACCACTCTCCCAGTCTGGCCAGAAGCACCCACTATCCAAAGCTGGTGAATTCTGAGTGTTGGTGTTGACTCAAATCCAGAAGTAACACTCAGCTCTCACACTTGAAGTCCACCTCCTTTTGAGGCCTGAGCTTCTCTCGTCAGCATTAGAAGGTGACTCAGTTGTTGTTATTTTTGCATTCAGCATCCCACTGTCATAGTCCTCTTGTCTTAGATGTCACCGTAGTGACAGTAGCACAGTGTTGGGGCAGGCTGGGTGTGTTCATGTGGATACAAGGGAATAATCACATCGTTGTCAAGGGCAGAATGGTCTTGTCAGAGAATAGTCTGCTGGCTCAAGTGTTTCTGCAGTAGATGTTGTCAACACAGCCTCTCAGCCCTTTCTGCAGCTCTCACGGAATCTTCCAGAGACTGTCCAACCCGAATGTCCATACAGACGACAGAGGACAGAGAGGTCCAGATCCTCTTTTCACATGTGTTCACTGAAGTGTGGAACAAGATTCAGTTCTGAGCATGGGAAGGAAATGTCTTCATCTGATAGGTGATAGAATGAATGGTGGCAGGAAGAGAAACAAGGACCAGCTATGGGTCCTATGAGAATGAGTATCATTTGGTCTTGGGGTACAGAGATTGAAGGAGTCTTCTTGAGTCTTTTTGCATGTGCATCAGATACTTTGAAGGCTACAACAAAGGCCCTGTTCTTGTGAATAGAGTTTCTATGGAGAATTCTGTATCAGTGTATACACACCTCATTAATGGACTGGCTGGTGTTTTTGTTGGCTGGGCATGCAATACAAAAGTGTGGGACTTCAGCCTCTCCCTTGTCTACAGATGCTGGTTTCCATCCTCGGCAGATGCTCCACACTGATACAGCAACCACAGATCTCAGGCCCTGGGTGTCCTTCTGAACTGCAGGGAGACTTTGAGGTGGACCACTAGAGCCTTGGCAGTTGATCCTCTGCCAGGCACCAGATCATCACATTAGGTTCCATCTGGACACTGGTCCCTGTGTACAACAGCCTCCCATCTTTTCAGCATACCTTGCTCAGGTAGGAGAATTTTACTTTGTGTTTCTAGTTCAGTGTTGTGATTCTGAGGTGTGATCCTCAGCCCCAATGAACCACTGCCCTCATGGTCAGGGATCCAGGACCTTCCTGGCCTCGCAAGCACCAGCTTCTGTAGCACAGCACCATCATCTGCAGAAGAGAAGCTGAAGGAGGGAAACACATTAGAGTTGAGGGGGACTTCAACCTGGTACCATGGACATTGGCAGTCTCATCCCTTCTGTGAACCTCCTACTGAATGAGAACTCTCTTGGTGGATGACACTAATGTAAGAGCCGAAGGTCTCAGGAGGGAAGGACTCTGGATCAAACGCAGAGATGGGAGAAGTTATGGACCCTTTCCATAAGACTAGCATAATAGTGTATGCCAAGGCTCTAAATGCCACAGTGAGATTCTGGAGACACTGCAACCATCTCCTCTCTAAGAGGCATGCCTGATACACAGGAACTGGGTATCCAGATCTGCTTCTCCATGTAGGTATCCAAGCATCAATGTCAGACTTCACAGGGCTCTGCACACTCGGCCTGTCCAACTGAATTGTAGGAAGACACTGAGCTGGTCCCTTTGTACTTTGCCATGGTCGCTCTGCCAGGCACTAGATCTCCAAGCACTGTGTCTATCTGTTCAGCATGGAGGAAAGCTCTACATGCCCACTTTACCCAGGCTGTACCCATAGTCACTTGCTGATTACTGCTAGTTCAATTGCATCAGATACCACCTAGGCATTCTCTGACAAGATTTCTTCCTCAGATGGTAAGCCAAGGAGCTGGCTAATCCAGCTGGAGTAGAAATACATCTGAGCATCCCAAGAGACCCCAGAAAAATGCCCATTTTTGATTTTTCCAATGAGAAGACATGAATAAAGACAGAGACAAAAAATTCAGAGCTGAGATGCACCCTCCCATACCTGCCTGCTGTTTCATTGGTTTCTGCATCTGCCCTCTTTCAGGGGAGCCACTTTCTTTAAGGACAAGTGCCGCTGGGTGTTTGTGGTTGGAGCCCGGGGGAAGCAACAAAGTTTTGATAGGCAATGCCAGATTCTCCTGCCTAGTCTCCTGAAGCACCCAGTCTTCAGAGGGGGAGGTGTTTCCACAGTAAAGTCTTGTTCAGGTGGCAGGCATATTTCATCTTCTGATGTGGTACTGGAGACACATGGGGCAGCCACAGCTCTGGAATGAAGGGCGTAGGTGGAAGCACTGCTCTTCTTTGTGGGACAGTGTAGTGCAATGGGAGGCATGGAGACACTTCTGGCCACCTTGTGTCCTGATGGTGTCAGAGCAACAGGGCCCTGCCCTCCTGAGGGCCAGATGTGGAGGAGGCCAAGGATGGGTTCACTGGCCCTTCTTTTGAGGGGAAGACCCGAATCAGAGATGTGTGCTGGTGATGGTGGTGGCGTAGGGCAGGGATCCCCAGGCTTGGCTGATATGGTTGATGTGTGCTCTATCCCTTTGCGTACCTGCTCTTTTAAAAGTAAATATGTCCCCATCTTTTCATCAAACTTGTTTTTACGCAGGGATTCCAAGATGTCATTGGCATTAAACCCCATGTCACAGAGCATGTGTATGATGTTGGAATCTGGGTATTTATCAGTTGGTATATTGATGTCACATTTCCTTACCCATGGGTGTCTCTCAATATCTTCCGTAGAGGGCCTCATCTCTGGGGAAATGGTGAAGAGCTGGTGAATTAGGTTTTCAAGTTGTGCAGAGAAGTTAGGTGGAATTTTATAGGTCCCCATGGTGATCTTATTCTCCAGCTCTTTCATGCTGGTTCCTGTGAAGGGGTAGTACCCGGTGTTAATAAAATACAATAGCACGCCCAAGCTCCACACATCTGTCTTCCTGCCATCATATGGCTCCTCTAGTACCAGCTCTGGGGCTTGAAAGCCCTTGGTCCCACACTTTTGTTTCAGTAAGCCGCCAGGTCTGCACTTGATGGCCAGCCCAAAGTCTGTCAGCTTCACATTGCCCTCTGCGTCTCTCAGAATATTTTGGGGTGTAATGTCTCGATGGATAATGCCAAGGTTGTGGCAGTACTTTACGGCTGCCACTATCTGCCCGAATATTTTCTTTGCCTCTTCCTCCCGCAGCGGGCCATTCTCCTCTATTAATCCATATAAGCTTCCTCCCGGAGCATACTCCATTACAAAGTGAACGTCGGTTGATGTTATTAGGACCTGGAAGAGGCGGATGATGTTGGGATGGCTCAGTGTCTTCCATGTTGCTCTTTCTGACAGGATAAGGCTGATGTTCTTCTTGGTGATCTCTACTGATTTTATGGCAACCAGGGCATTGGTTTTCAGGTGAGAGGCCAAATTCACAGTGCCAAATGCACCCTTGCCAAGATAGAAAAGCACTCTATACTGACTCCTCAAATTCTCTTTTGTGGAGTTGCTGGCCATGAGGCTAAGTGTTCCCTGTGCTCTGCTGCACACAGGGTGTAAGGTACAGTGACCCAAGAACTAATAAACCAGACAGCTAAGAAGAAGTCCCACAGGTCACCAAAAACAGCTCCCTGCTCTGTATGGACAAATACAGCAGGCAGGTCCACAGTCTTATACAGGGGACACTCATTCTTTCATCACAGTGGTTCTTTGTGAGGTCAGAGCACAAAATGCACCAAGCAGAGAAGGTTATAACCCATAGTGGCTGTCCTCCCTCTGGCCCAGAGGGATCTTTCCATTCTCATGAAAATGAGACCAGCCTCCATCAGCTTCTTCTCCAGCAGATCAAAGAGACAGATGTTTACTTGTTTAGCAATCACAGGCAGCAGAATGCATTCGTGGCCTTTGTAGCTGGATGCTGAGTGTGTCAAACCAACATCTGCACTTTCAAGGATGAGGTGCATTTTGGGCAAGTGTTCTCAGAGAGAAGCTAAGTCATCACAAAATGTAACTGGGAGCTTTTCTACCCAGCCACTTAATTCTCAGAATAAGATTCTGAGACTTAACTATTCATGAAGAAATACCTAGACCATAAGCTTTGGCCAGGTTCCCAGCTAGCTTGTAAGTGATATAACCCATTTATTCTAGTCTGTGTCTGCCACATGGATGGTTATCTCTCCTGAGATTCATGTTTCTGTCTTCCTCAGGGTTCAAGGCCAATCTGCAGGTCTTCACTGTTTCCCGGAGTCCTATCTCTCTCTGCCTCATGTCCCACCTTCTATTTGCTGCCTTGCTTAACTGGCCATCAGCTTTTCACTGACAAGTGAAGCTTGTACACAGTACCAAAGATATTCTCTTTGTATATTCCCTGCCATAGTCCAGTCATGCCACTTCTCCTGTTCTGTGAGTGTTTCAGTGCGGACACCAAAACAAACTCCCAGGTTTCCTCTGAGGAAGAGCATCCCCTTCACTTTGGCTCGAAGCTCTCGTCCCGCTGCTCTTCAAGCTCCTTCCAAGCATATCTAGTGTTGGGCATCTTGATAGAGGACGGGATGATCATGCTCACAACGCATGCCTGTGGATTGATCAGGGAATGCTCGACAGATGCAGCCCCTGAGATGTGGGCCAGAGCAGTGGCCAGGGTCTCTACAGCTCCTTTCTCCTCAATCAGCTTCTCAGCTGACACTGCTTGAAATGGCCAATGGGAGTGGGAGTCACAGACTCCAAAAGCCTGATGGCATCTTTGCTGGAGGCTTGTATTATTTCTGTTGCAGAAGGAGCACCTATCCACTTAAATTTAATTCCTGCTTTCCTCTCTAAACTTGCACCAACTGGTACTCTGCTTTGTACTGATAAAAACAGAGGTAACCCCCTGTCCCTCCAGCTCTGCCTGTTCTCCCTGAACGATGAATGTGACGCCACATTCTTTGGTGGACAGCTCTAAACAACCAAGTCAACTTCAGGAATGTCTAACCCACGGGCAGCAACACTGGTTGCAACCAAAACTCCAAAATTTCCATTTTGGAAACCTTTCAGGCTGATTTCCCTTTGCTTTTGTGGACTGTCACCATGTAAGGACTGGGCAGCCTGCTGTATGCATGTGTTTTGCGACAGTTTCTGGGCATCTTTCTTAGTTTCACAGAAGATGATCCTGTGCCCTTGATGACCACTGTACACTCAGATCACAACCCCAATCACCGCAGCCCTCTGTCAGTGACAACTAATCTCCAGGTGCTCCACAGTTGAGGCTGCTTTCTGAGAACTTTTACCAATGAGTTCCACCTGTTTGTATGCAGATTTCATGTATTTCTTAGCAAAATTAAATACCCAATGAGGGAAAGTTTCAGAGAAAAGCAATGTTTGGGAGTTGTCTTCAGAATCTAACTTATATGCCGCATATAAAATTTCTTCTACTTGATCAGCAAAACCCACATCCACTATCTGGTAGACTTCATCCAGAACAATGTGTGTGTTTAGTGAATTCTAGCTTGCCATTCTTTAAGTGGTCTTTTATATGACCTGGGCTCCCAACCAGGATACCACTCTGCATTCGTTCAATTTCACCACCATAGGGAGTTCCACCATAAAAACAAGCTACTGATAGCTTTTTGGTGATGTTACTGAAGTCTTTGCTCGCTTGATTTTCAAATTCTCTTGTAGGTGCAGGAATTAGTACCTGAGGCACTTGGCATCTTTCTCCCTTGTAGCCCACCTTGAAGTTTCTCAACCAAAGAAATCACAAAAGAGAACATTTTCCTGGTTCCTGTCTGTGCCTGGACAATTAGGTCTTTCCCACTGTATACATGGTGGAATGTCTTGGCTTGTATAGGAAACAGAAAGTTCATCCCACAAGCTCTGAGAAGCTTGACAGTCTCTCCTGATATGGGAAAATTAAGAGAACGCACCTTCTTTCTACTCCATGGGTATTTCCTTTTCTGTCTCTCTGTTACTTTCTTCACCAGGAGTTTCCCTGGGTTTGGAGTTTGGTTTGAAATGGGAGAGTCCATTCTTCATCCTGGGGCTTTTCTCTCCCATGTCTCCATTTGCTTCCTTCCCTTTCTTTGTCTTCTTGGGCTTAGGAAGGTCTCCTTCTTTTTCAGAAGGTTCCTTGGTTTTTATCTCTTTGGTTTTAACAGTGGCTTCGTTCTTCTCAAGGGGCTCCCTTTTCTTCTTGGGTTTTGCTTTTAGAAGTATCGTCTTGAGGCTCCTGCTTTTGCTTCTTAGCCTTCTTGGATGTAGGGGATCCACATCATCTTCAGAAGGCTGTTCCTTTTACCTGCCTTTGCTTTGGAGTAAGCAGCCTCTTCCATTCTCTTTCCTAGTTTTCTTTTCGCTTGGCTTCAGAAGCAACTCCATGTTCTCCTCAGCCCCGTCTGATCCCACCTTGGATGCACTCCAGAGTTTTTCAGTCACTATTCCGCAGTAACTGCTCAGGCCTACTTCTTTTCTCAACTGTGTGTAAAGCAGAGAGAGTGACAGAGCAGCCTAATACTTGTCATTCAAGCTGAGTAGTATTCCATTGTGTAAATGAATTTACATTTTCTTTATCCATTCTTCCGTTGTGGGACATCTGGGTTGTTTCCAGTTTCTGTACATAACAAATAAGGCGGCTTTGAACATAGTGGAACGCATGTCTCTGTGGCATGGTGGGGCATTTTGGGATGTATCCCCAGAAGTGGTGTAGCTGAGTCTTCCAGTTTTCCGAAGAACCTCCAGATTGGTTTCCAGAGTGGTTGTACCAGTTTGCAATCCTCCTAGCAATGTATTGCCTTTTCTCCACACAACATGTGCTGTCACCAGAATTTTTGATCTTCAGCATTCTGATTGGTATAAGGTAGAATCTCAGGGTTGTTTTGATTTGTAGTTCTCTGATCACTAAGAACTTTTAACATTTCTTTAAGTTCTTCTTGTCCACTCGAGATTCCTCCATTGTGAATTCTCTATTTAGTTCTATACCACATTTTTTTGATTGAGTTGTTCAGTTTTTTGGTGGTTAGGTTCTTGGATTCTTTATATATTTTGGATATTAGCCCTCTATCAGATGTAGGGTTAGTAAATATTTTTTTCCAAGCTGTAGGTTGCTGGTTTGTCCTATTGACTATATCCTTTTCGGTCCCTAAGCTTTCCAGTTTCATGAGATCCTGTTTATCCGTTCTTGATCTTAGAGCCTGAGTGACTGGAGCTCTGTTTAGGAAATCCCCCCAGCCACCAATGTGTTCCAGGCTCTTTCCCAATTTCTCTTGTATTACATTCAGTGTGTCTGTTTTTATGTTAAAGTCCTTGATCCACTTGGACTTGACCTTTGTGCAGGATGACAAATATGGATCCATTTTCCTTTTTGTACATACAGACTGCCAGTTAGACCAGCACCAATTATTGAGGATGCTTTGTTTATTCCAATGTATATATGTATTTTTCTACTTTGTCAAAGATCAATTGTCCAAAAGTGTTTTGTTTTGTTTTTTGCTGAGTCTTCAGTTCTATTCCATTGATAAACCCGACTGTCTTTGTACCAACACTGCGCAGTTTTTATCACTATTGCTATGTAGCATACCTTGATGTCAGGGATGGTGATTTCCTGAGTTCTTTTATTGTTTTTGCTCTTCTTGTTTTTTTGTTTTGCCAGATGAAATTGAGATTGCTCTTTCTAGTTTTTTTTGAAAAGTTGTGTTGGAATTTTGATGGTGATTGTGTTGAGTCTGTAGATAGCTTTTAGTAGGAGGGCCATTTTTACTGTTAATTCTACCAAGCCATGAGCATTTTCTGAAGTCTTCTTCAATTTCTTTCTTGAGAGATTTGAAGTTCTTGTCATACAGATCTTTCATCTGTTTGGTTAGAGTTACCCCAAGATATTTTATATTATTTGAGACTCTTGTGAAGTGTGTTGTTTCCTTAATTTCTTTCTGAGCCCATTTACCATATGTATAAAGGAAGGCTTTATTTGATTTGAAGGATTTATTTGAATTAATTTTATTTCCAGCCACTTTGCTGAAGTTGTTTTTCAGCTGTAGAAGTTTTCCGGTAGAATTTTTTGTGTTGCTTGTGTATACTATCATATCATTGGCAAATAGTGATACCTTGACTTCTTCTTTGCTAAGTCGTATCCCCTTTGATCTCTTCTTTTTTTGTCTTCTTGCTCTGGCTAGAACTTCCAGTGCTGTATTGAGTAAATATGGGAGAGTGGTCCTCCTTGTCTTGTCCCTGATTTTAGTGGGATTGCTTCAAGTATCTCTCCATTTAATTTGATATTGGCTGTTGGTTTGCTCCATGTTGCTTTTATTATGTTTTGTTATGGGCTTTGAATTCCTGTTCTTTCCAATAATTTTTAAATGAAGGTGTGTTGTGTTTTGTTAAATGTTTTTCAGCATCTAATGAGATGACCAGGTGATTTTGTCTTTGATTTTGTTTATATAGTGAATTGAATTAGTGGATTTTTTGAACCAACCTTACATTCCTGGAATGAAGCCAACTTTACCATGGTGAATGATGGTTTTGATGTGTTCTTGTATTTGATTTTTGAGAATTTTCTTGAGTATTTTTGCATTGATATTCATAAGTGATATTGGTCTGAAGTTCTCTTTCTTTTATGGGTCCTCGTGAGGTTTAGGTATTAGAGTAATTGTGGTTTCATAGAATGAATTAGGTAGTCTAGATTTTCAAGTTTTTTTTTTTTTTTAAATACTGGCTTTTGTAGTAGGATCCAATGATTTTTTTTTTTTTGAATTTTCTCAGTTTCTGCTTTATGTCTTCCTTTTCCATTGTGATGTTATTAATTTGGACACTGTCTCTGGGCCCTTTAGTTAGTTTGGCTAGGGATTTATCTATCTTATTGATTTTCTCAAAGAAGCAGCATTTGGTTTTGTTGTTTCTTTGTATCGTTCTCTTTGTTTCTATTTGGTTGATTTCAGCCCTGAGTTTGATCATTTCCTACCATGTTCTTGGTATGACAAATCCTCTTGGGTTTGTTAGCTTATTTTTGTTCTAGAGCATTCAGGTGTGCTGTTAAGTTGCTGGTGTAGGATCTCTCCAATTTCTTTACCTGGGTACTTAGTGCTAAGAATTTTCCTCTTAGCACTGCTTTCAGTATGTTTCATAAGTTTGGGTGTACTCTGTCATCCTTTTCATTGAATTTCAGGAAGTCTTTAATTTCTTTATTTCTTCCCACACAAAGTAGAGAGTTGTTCACTTTTCATGGGTATGTTGGTTTTCTGTTGTTTTTGTTGTTACTGAAGTCAAGCCATAGTCTGTGTTGATCTGATAGTATGCACAGGACTATTTCAGTCTTCCTGTAGTGGTCGAGGTCTGTTTTGTGACTGATTATATGGTCATATTTGGAGAAGGTAACATGAGGTGCTGTAAAGAAGGTATATTCTTTTGTTTTAGGATGAAATGTTCTATAGATATCTGTAAATCCATTTGGTTCATAGTATCTATTAGTTTCAGTGTATCTCTGTTTGCTTTCTGTTTCAATGTCCTGTCCATTGGTGAGAATGGGGTATTGAAGTCTCTCACTCTTACTGTGTGGTGTTCAATGTGTGTTTTGAGGTTTAGTAAAGTTTCTTTTATGAATGTGGGTGTCCTTTCATTTGGGCATAAATGCTCAGTGAGTGTCCTTTTTTGGAAGTGTTCCACAAGTATGTCCCACTAAAGATCTACTTAGTATTTAGTCAGAGCCTAAATAGTTCTGTGGAAGAACTTCCTGACACAACTCTCCCCACAATCAAGTGCAGTTCATCAATAGCTTCTCTTGAAGCAGAATGGGACCATCAAGAGAAAGGGCTGGTGGTAAGAGGGTTACTGTTCTTGGAAATGATCTAATTTTACTTCCTAGAACTTATGTCCCAGGACTAATAATCACTTGTAATTCCAGCTCCAGGTTGATATCGTGCCCTCTTCTGGTTGCTATAGGTGCCTGCACTTGGATGCACAGCTTAAGAAAAGACAGAGATATACAGACACAAAAAGACACAGAAAGAAAAAGGGTGAAAGAGCAAGAGAAAACTAAAAACAATGTATTGAGATAAAGGAAATTAATATTTAATTAAAATTGTTTGGATTTTCAAAGATGTCTGAAGTTATGTTGAAGAAATTGCATCACCAGGGCAAGGCCAGCCTCCCGCCTGTTACTTCGGGTTCCTCTCCTGATGCTTCTAGAACATGAAAAATGCCCAAAGCATGCATCTTAGAAGAGGAGGCCTCTTAAGAACTAGCAGTGTCCTCAGCAGGCTCCTTAAGAACTAGATATTCCTCCTTTACAATTTTCTGCAGTAGAGAAGGAATGGGGACAAGAAGGAGAGTACAGAAGGTCAGGAGTTCTCAGGAAAAGACTATCTGGCTAACATGTCTACCTCCTAACCTGTGTCTCTTCTACTACTCAAGGTGTCCTTTACAGCTGCCCTTGGTCCCCATTGTCTCCATAGACAGTGTTACTTTAATTCTTCGATGTATAGTGACTCAATGTATTTATATGGAATCTAGGACTGTAGCTGGCTTGATTTACTTAATGTGATCTTCCACAGTTGCATCCATTTTTCAGACAATAACTTGCTCCTAATCCCATCTTTTATGTGTACTATATTACATTTGTCCACATCTCTGTAGATGGGTGTGTGGCTTCAATAAATGGATTTCATACTTAGAGGTGGAGTGAGCAATGATGTGTAATACCTACCTCTGTGGAATGTTGGGGTCCTTTATCTGAATACCCTGGAGTAGTAGAGCTGGTTCATATGGAGGATCTGGTTTCACTGAGTTTTGAGAAACTTGTGTCCTGACTTGCACAGTCACTAGACCAACTTACATTCCATTAGTGGTGTCTAAGACCCTGCTGTCTACCTACTTGCCAGCATTCATTGATCTGTGTTCTTTTTAAACAATAATTTGATTAATTTTTAAAAGTTCATATGACATGTTTTGAACATATTCATCACTCATTCTACCAACTACTACCACAAATGCCCTCTCTTTCTTCTCTCTCCACCTTCCTACTGTGTGTCAAAACCTGAAGGGGCTCTAGAGTGCTAGTCCCAGCATGACAAATATCTTTCTGGCAGGCTGTGCCCTTTACCCCATTTCTCCTTCCTTGTTAAAATCCTTATAGTACATTCTTAAAGCTAGTCACAAAAGTCTATTCCCTTATTTGGCCAGGTCTTCTTTCTCAAGCTACCACCAAGGTCCAGTTATCAATGCGTTGAATGTCAGCAAGCAAAAGTCCCGTTTGGCTCACATATTTGCCATGTCTAATTACAACAAACCAGTGTATCCTAGTCCATCCTAATACCTGTTCTGTTGAAAATCAGAGATACTAGGTCATTTGCTGCTGTTCCTGCCTGAGTCAGAAATCAGCCATTTTAAAGCATCTCTGAAAAAGGTGTTTGGATGTGGATTTGTGGTCTCAGCTTTACCCTGGGCCCTGTAGTGAGCTATTCTCTATTTCTCATGTGTGTGAGTCCCTTCCAAACCTTCCTGGGCACATGGAACACAAAAATCTACCCACCACAGCTAGGAAACAGACAAAATAGTATGGATACCACACAGTCTATCTTGGTGGTGCAATGCAATGACTTTTACAAACATATTCCCTTTACAAACAGGAATATGAGGTGGGAGGTGACTCAGAGGAAAAGAAATAACTCAAAGTCAGATGCATCATGACAGCCCATCCCAGCATGGGCTACAAGCTCACTAAAGCTGGGAACTTGGAGCACACTGCACATCCTGACAGCTGCTCAGCAGGTGGAAGACTGTCTGTTTTAAGTCTCAGTTGGTCTAAACTTCTTCCGGGCAGTATGGCTGTTCCTCCTCCTGCCAGGGAGCTAGCTGGTCTCTGGTTTCAACTGTGTTTGTAGCTTGTGTTGTCTGAGAGAGATGCTGAGCATAATTGGTTTGATTACTTCTTGGAAAAGAGAGACCTAGAGAATCTGGTCAGTTTCAGCACCTTCCCAGAGCTATATGGCATTGTTTACCTCCCTGTTTAATTCCATGAAGGAAGTTTCAGTCTCTCAGGAAAAGTATACACAACACAGATACTGGACACCACTGAACTCTGACATGTTGTCTCATCCTCCTATTCATCCCCCTCCTATCTTCCTCCTCTTCTTTACTCTCTTCCTCCTCTCCCCTCCCCTCCCCTTTCTGTTTTGCTCCCCCTCCCTTCCCCTTCCATCTCCCCCTCCCCTTTTCCCCTCCTTCCCTCTCCTCTTCCTCCTTCTCACGTTCCATCTTATCTCTCCATCAGGCGCAGTTTTTGTTACCCAACTAATATCAGTTGTGAAGTCTGCCTTGGAGAATCACTGACCTCTCAGGTTTGGCATCATAAACAGTCTTTCCCTCTCCCAGCATCTGTCAAGTGCCAACCATCTCTCGCCTTGTGGTTGGATTTCTTGTCCATGTCCCCACTTCCCTGTTCATGAGATTCTTCCTGGTATGAGCTTGCTCAGCAATCATGCATGCTGTAACAATTACCGTGAGCTCCTATTTCTAACAGCCCTGTTATGTCCTTGATGGTATCTACCATTTCGGCATTTACGGTCTTTCTAGCATTCATCCTACATCCCTGACCTTTGGGTTAGGAGTTCTTTTCTTTGTTAGTTTTGCTTAACTTTATACAATTTTGGTGTCTCTGTGTGTGTGTTTATGTGAACATCACATCACCTCCTACAATCCCACTATCTCCCTCTCCCCTCCAGTCCATTCCTCACCTTTGCCACCTTTCCCCAATCATAGGGGAGAAAATATTGTTGTGAAGCTGTAGTATGTCACCATGTGTTCCTCATCTTTTTGCCTGCAAATGTTCATTATGATGGCTGTGCTGTGTGGTAAGAGGCTTTTGCTACTCTATCCACAATGGAATTTCAGTGTGACTCCTCACAGATATCTTGTTGTCATGGATATTATCTGTGTCACAGATATCCTGGAGTTTTGAATCTGTAGGACAGACCCCTTCATGTACTCCAGACTTTCAAAAACTTTTAAAACCTTTTTATTGGATATTTTATTTATTTACAATACAGATGTCATCCCCTTTCCCCATTACCCCTCCCTAGAACTCCCTATCCCATCGCCCCTCTTCCTTTATGCTTTTATACTGAAAGAGCTCCGAGATGGGAGACCCTCACTCAAGTCTCGGGATATCATGGCCACCCAATAACTCTCAAGACACTGTTCTTGATGCAAACAGCAAGAGGCTTTATTTCAGGATCAGCTGGCTGAGGTCGAGACTCATACCCACACAGGGTAGAGGAGTTCGACCCCAAGTGCAGAATGTGAGGGGTATTTAAAGGAAAAACCACAAACCAAGGGGGGTGATGGGGAATACCGGTGGAAAGTACCAGGCCATCATTTAGTCAGTCATGTGGGGAACTCCCTGTACATGCTTTCCTCAGGAATTTAATCTTGCTCAACTACCTACTTTGTGGCTAGCCAATTCTTAGAACCTAGAGCTCATGACCAGCTGACCTGCACTCTTGGTTCCACCTTTTTGTGGTCTGCTAAGTTCCTGGAACATAGCTGGCCTGGCTCCATTCTATCTGCCAGGGGGGGTTCAAAATTTTCCATTTTTTCAATACTATTTTAATTACATGCATGTATTAAGGTCAGTTCTAGGTTGAGTGTCTAGCAATACAATAGATGTAAATAGTCAAGGAACTAGCAAGACAATAAACACAAATAGTCAAAGAAAAAGCAAGGCATTAAACCCAACTACATGAACACTCCCAGGATAACTGTTTGTAAGGGCTTATCAGGATGACCAAAGTATCTGAGCCTACTTCCCTGTCCTAGCACAAGGTCATTTTCATGTCTGAATCCTACTTCCTTGTTTCTAGCCTAAATTTATAATCCTGTCTGAGATTACTTCTTTGTTCTAGCCTAAGATTTAGATTCCTACCTGAAATTACTTCTTTGTTCTAGCCTACTGTCAGATTCTTGCCTGAGGCCTACTTCCTTGTCCTTGGCCAATGTCATATTCCTGCCAAGAAGCCCATTTCCTTGTCCTTGGCCACTGTCAGACTTTTGCCAGGCAGGCCCAAGGGCTCTCTGCCTCTCCCCCTTTTTAATTTCATTAACAAGACTGAGTCTATCTTAGGTTGTTCTGACAAGAATGCCTTCCTTAAGCATCATGGAATATGCATTATCAAAAGCAATGCACTTATGTCTTAGGTTGGTAAGGCTCTGTGCAGAATCTTACTCATCCTTGGCTTGCCAGCCTGTTAATTTGATAACTGTCTGAGGGTCTATTTTCAGGTTCAAGCCATGTACTTTAGCTGCCAACATGTTGATGTTGTTAAAGAAAAGCTTTATCATCATGGGCAGGGAAAAAGTATTTCCAGGACAAAAAGGACTAGCATGATCAAGCTATATATGCCATTTTTGAGACTTGTCCAAAATAGAAATACTGACCTCAGGCCATGGATAATTTTATCAGCAGTATCTGCAGCATCAACGTTCAGCAGAACAGCATTCTTGAAATTCACAAGCTCCCTATGTATCATTATAATGTCCAGAGAGCTGTTAGAATTATGCCAAATACACTGTGTCATTAAACTTCTTCCTATTTATAATGACTACCAATGTAAATTTTAGAACTAACATGAATCTGATGGTATTTGGCATGACACTCAAGATGGCTCCTTACCCTTAAATTCTGCACCTCCTTCCAGTAATTTGAATAGGATAAAGAGCATCAATCCGTTCTTCCAAATGCCTATCTAAATCCTCTTGTATATTCAACACATTAGTAACATTTTTTGCTAAATGATTAACAAAAGTAGCTGTCTTAACTTCTCGTGTCAAAGCAATTGCAGAAGCAGTGGTGCTAGCAATTAATTTAAATAAAGCTGTTATACCAACAATACCCACTACCCTCTTGCTTCTGCTTAAAGCCTACCTCATTTCTTCTAGTACTTGCAAGCTATTTTTAGAATACCAAGGTTCTGTGATACTCAGGGCACTAAAACAAAAGGTAGTTGATAGATCTTCATAACTGTGGATTTCAAAACACAAACACAATTAGAAGGTGTACAATTAATGCAACTTACATTAAATACTGTAGAAGAAACAAAATAAAAGTAATTTTAACTTTCCAATTAAAAAAGCCTTAACACATGTACTAGCACTTGTTTGAAATCCAGATCCTGCCCCAACTTTATCTCTTGCTAACATAACATCATAGAGAACTGCAGCTAACTTCCAACTATGTCTCTGAAAATGTACGTAACCAGACTTTCAAATGAAGACTGTTATTTCCAATATTGGATTGATTTCTAGACCAGTATGTGATTGAGTCTGAATAACTTGTCACATTTAATAACAATACAAGAGGCATTATAAATTCTCTTGTTGATTCTCTGTTCCACAAGGTCTAAGAACTTGAGGCAAGGCAGCTTGTCCCATCAGGGGTATAGGTAAGCAATGGTGAGTCAGGAAATTATGTTCAATACAGCTTCCCAGTCACCATTGTCAGGGCACACACCAAGCTCACAGGTCAGCATCATTCTTTGTCCTGGTGTCAGCATCAGCATGTCTCACCCATAGCTCTGGTGACCACCATGCTCTTTCAGCACCCTGCAGAGAAAACACAAACATACCCTCTTCCCCATATTTAATACCTGATCAGGATCATGCCTTATGCCAGTAAATAAATCCTTCTCTTTCACCTGTGCATAAGTATGCCTGGTTGTAGAGGACCATAGACACTCAGCAGAAAGTTCCTTGTCATCCAAATTTTTAAAAAAATAATTTAAAATAAAAAGACCATGATTTAAATAAATTTTTGGTGTATAGGGATATATCTCCCCTTTTTTATTTTATGAAGATATTGTTTTAAAGTTCCATCAGGCCATTCCACAGTCTCTTGTCCTTGACAATTATAAGGAATCCCCATAATGTGAGTAATGTTAAATTGCTGCTAAAAGTTATCAAATGTTGGACTGCTATAGTCAGTTCCATTATCTGTTTTTTTTTTTTTGTTTTTCTTTTCTTATTATTGGGTATTTTAATTATCTATTCAGATGTTATCCCCTCTCCCCGCTGTTTCCACACCCAGAAACTCCTTAACCCATCCTCCTATTTCTATGAGAGTGTGGCCCCACTCATCCACCCACTCCCACCTCCCTTCCCTCTAATTCTTAGATGCCTCCCTTGCCCCAGCTCTATGTTTTGTTCTGCAGATACCTGCTATCTACTCACCCCAGCCAGTTGCACATATCTATTCCTTTTCATGACCATTTCTTTTTTTATTGTTTTTTTTCATTTTTTATTATTTTATATTTTATTTACATTTCAGATGCCATCTTCTTTCCTCATTTTCCCTCCCTAGAAAACCCCTATCCCATGCCCCCTTTTCCTTTTTGCTTTTATACAATTTTTTAAAGTGTTAGTCAAAGGCTTTATAAGTTTGGTAATGCTCAATCAGAAGTGTAACCCAATACCCAACCTAGATATATAAACTGTCTTTGACTGGTGGAGACACGAGAACATCTGCCTCCCTGTCTCCCCGTTCTTTCTCTCTCTTTCTCTCTCATCACCTAGCTTCTCTTCTCCTTCTTCTTCTCCTCTCCTTACTCCTTCTCTTCCTCTTGGTACTCCTTCCCCCTTATGCTCCTCCTACATATCACCCTTCCTGTTAAAATAATACTTTTCTCTCAAAATACAAATAGAGCATAATTATTCCTATTTGTACCAGTGAGGTACAAGATAGTCCTAATACCCAATCCATCATTTTGTTGACTAACCAGAACCTCTGTTGTCTCTCCTAACTAAAACACTTAGTTTTGAACCTGGCTTTTTTCTTGGCTTAGAATAAATGTCAGCTGAAAACCTTCCACTCAGTAAAATAATTAGCCAGGATTGGCTATGAGACTATAGGTCTTCAACCCCATCAGAAATCTAGAATGACTGAGTTAACTGAAATTATGGGAAGCACAAAGCATAGCTTCTAAAACTTAGCCAATTTAGAGAGACCGCTGAACACCTGGACAGCCCCTATACTACCGAACATTGGAGCATCAAATCTTCAGCTTTCTGGCCCAGAATCATCTGATGACAGACAATAGTGATGCAGGATTATTAAGGACAGATTACTCTGTCTAGGCAGATATAATCAGTTGACTATTCTGCACGTGTGTCCTTTTCTGGACAGTAATTTGTCTGTAGATGGAGAGAGGCAATTCTTGCCTAGTGGCTGTCACTGCACAACTGGAGTATCTCCAAGGATGCTCAATTTCTTCTTAGAATCCACGACAGGAAGCTGTCAGGAGCAGACAGGTCTCTAATCAAAATGAACATTAATATATAAATATTTGTAGCGTCAGTTCTATGGACTTCTGATGGTTTGAAAACCAACTATCCATGTAAGGTAACCTGGACTGTTGTCTGTTCACTCCTCTCAGCTATTTCTAAATAAAATATGGGAAACCTCCTAACAATAAATTCAAAGCCACGAATTTGCTATAGTCCCTTAACTCATAGGTTAACCGTCCCAAATCAGTTAAAAAAGTTAGAGAAGGACTGGGTCTAGGCCTTGTATTCCTAAATGTGTTATACAGGCTCAATGTCCATGAGAGTATCAATATTCACCTCACTTTTATATTAGTAAGAAGCTAGTACCAATGAAAACCTTAAATTTGAAATCAAAGTAAGTTTTGTACCATTTAAGAAATTATAACTTCATCTTGATAATAATTATACAGATTTCTACCAATAGGTTATGGCTATGCAATAAGTCCTAGCTAATCCTCCCTGTTCCAACAAGACCACTACTTTTCCCTAGAAAGACAGACCATTATTAACCACATTAGTCCCCAAGCCCAGGGAATAGAGGTGCTGATTCTTCTTTAACTTCTTCAAGCTGATTATGGGCATTGAGATATTAGAAGAGGGGTGGGGGGAAGAGTAAGTTGATAAGCCTCTGATGCTGATGCTGTGTCTTCACTGAATCCAGATGGAATTCCAGGACATTGGAGGTTTGGGCAGGTCTGCTCAGTATGCTTGATGAGTAGATACACCAAGGCTGTGTATTCTGCAATATACAATTCTCAGAACAAGTTTTAGTATCAAGAAAAAAAATTTCCCCCCCAGGGGGCTGACATTCTTTTTAAAGATGTTGGTTCTAACAACTTTTCTTTTTTTCCCCCTTTTGAAAATTGGTTGTAATATTTACACTTCAGATTTTATCCCCTAACCCCACTTCCTCCCATCACCCAGAAACCTCCCATCCCATCCCCTTCCTCATGCTTCTATGAGGCAGTGACCGCACCTACCCCCCCACTATCCCCTCCCCACCCTCACATTCCCCCCCCACACTCTGTGTTTATCTTTTATGGGACCAAGAAACTCCTCTTCCACCTATGCCCGACAAGGCCATCCTCCCCTCCATATACCGCTGGAGTCTTGGGTCCCTCCCTATGTGTTCCCTGGCCGGTGGTTTAGACCCTGGGGGGTTCTGGTTGTTTGGTATTGTTGCTTTCCTCCTGGGGTTGCAAACACCCCTTTCCGCTCCTTCAGTCCTCTCACTAAGTTCTCCATTGGGAAACCCCTGATCATATCAGTGGTTAACTGTGAGCATCGTCCTCTGAGTGTGTTAGTCTTTGGCAGACCTCTAAGGAGACAGCTATATCATGTTCCTCAGATTATGCACTTCCAGCCATCCACAACAGTGTTTAGATTAGGTGGCTGTACATGGGGTGAATACCCAGGTGGAAAGGTCTCCTAATGGCCCCTCCTTCAGTTTCTGTTCCATGTTTTGTTTCCCTATTTGCTCCCTTGAGCATTTTTATTTCTCGTTCTAAGTAGAACTGAGGCATCCCCTCTTGGTCTTCCTTCTTCATGAGCTTCATGTGGTCTGCTGGTTGAGTCTTCGCTAATCCTAGCTTTGGGGCTAACATCTGCTTAACAGTGAGTAAATACCATGTGTGTTATTTTGTGATTGGGTTAACTCACTCAAGATGATAATTTCTAGATCCATCCATTTACCTAAAAATTTCTCGAATTCATTATTTTTAATAGCTGAGTAATACTCCATTGTGTAAATGTACCACAATTTTTGTATCTATTCTTCTGTTGAGGGACATCTTGGTTCTTTCCAGCTTCTGGCTATTATAAATAAGGCTGCTATGAACATAGTGGAGCATATGTCTTTATTATATGTTGGAGCATCTTCTGGGTATATTCTCAGGAGTGCTATAGCTGGATCCTCAGGTAATGCTATGTCCAGTTTTCTGAGGAACCGCCAGACTGATTTCCAGAGTGGTTGTACAGGCTTGCAATCCCACCAACAATGGAGGAGTGTTCCTCTTTCTCAGCATCCTCACCAGCATCTACTATCACCTGAGTTTTTGATCTTATCCATTCTGATTGGTGTGAGGTGGTATCTCAGGGTTGTTTTGATTTGCATTTCCCTGATGACTAAGGATGTGAAGCATTTCTTAAGGTGTTTCTCAGCCATTCGAGTTTCCTCTGTTGAGAATTCTTTGTTTAGCTCTGTACCCCATTTTTTTAATAGGGTTATATGGTTGTCTGGAGTATAATTTCTTGAGTTCTTTGCATATCTTGGATATTAGCCCTCTATCAGATGTAGGATTGGTTAGGATCTTTTCCCAATCTGTTGGTTGCTGATTTGTCTTATTGACTATGTCCTTTGCCTTACAGAAGCTTTGCAATTTGATCAGGCCCCATTTGTCAATTCTTGATCTTAGAGCGTAAGCCATTGGTGTTCTGTTCAGGAACTTTTCCCCTGTGCCTAGGTATTCAAGGGTCTTTTCCACCTTCTCTTCTATTAGTTTCAGTGTATCTGGTTTTAAGTGAAGGTCTTTTATCCACTTGGATTTGAGCTTTGTACAGGGAGATATGAATGGATCGATTTGCATTCTTCTACATGTTGACCTCCAGTTGAACCAACACCATTTGCTGAAAATGCTGTCTGTTTTCCACTGGATGGTTTTAGCTCCTTTGTCAAAGATCAAGTGACCATAGGTATGTGGGCTCATTTCTGGGTCTTCAGTTCTATTCCATTGATCTTCATGCCTATCTCTGTACCAATACCATGCAGTTTTTATTACTATTGCCCTGTAGTATAGGTTGAGATCAGGGATGGTGATTTCCCCCAGAAGTTCTTTTGTTGTTGAGAATAGTTCTCACTATCCTGGGTTTTTTGTTGTTCCAAATAAATTTGCAAATTGCTCTTTCTATCTCTATGAAGAATTGATTTGGAATTTTGATGGGGATTGCATTGAATCTATAGATTGCTTTTGGCAAGATGGCCATTTTTACTATATTAATCCTGCCAATCCAGGAGCATGGGAGATTTTTCCATTTTCTGAGATCTTCTTCGATTTCTTTCTTCAGAGACTTGAAGTTCTTGTCATACAGATCCTTCACTTGCTTAGTTAGATTCACTCCAAGATATTTTATTTTATTTGTGGCTATTGTGAAGGGTGTCATTTGCCTAATTTCTTTCTCAGCCTGTTTATCTTTTGAGTATAGGAAGGCTACTGATTAGTTTGAGTTGATTTTATATCCAGCCACTTTACTGAAGTTGTTTATCAGGTTTAGGAGTTCTCTGGTGGAAGTTTAAGGTCACTTAAGTATACTACCATATCATCTGCAAATAGTGAAATTTTGACTTCTTCATTTCCAATTTGTATACTTTTGACTTCCTTTTGTTGTCTAATTGCTCTAGCTAGGGCTTCCAGTACTATATTGAATAGGTAGGGTGAGAGTGGGCAGCCTTGTCTGGTCCTTAATCTTAGTGGGATTGCTTCAATTTTCTCTCCATTTAGTTTGATGTTGGCTACTGGCTTGCTGTATATTGCTTTTACTATGTTTAGGTATGGACCTTGAATTCCTAATCTTTCCAAGACTTTTAACATGAAGGGATGTTGTATTTTGTCAAATGCTTTCTCAGCATCTAGTGAGATGATCATGTGGTTTTTTTCTTTGAGTTTATTTATGTAGTGGATTACATTGATGGATTTCTGAATATTGAACCATCCCTGCATTCCTGGGATAAAGCCTACTTGATCATGATGGATGATTGCTTTGATGTGTTGTTGGATTCGGTTTGCGAGAATTTTATTGAGTATTTTTGCATCAATATTCATAAGAGAGATTGGTCTGTAGTTCTCCTTCTTTTTTGGGTCTTTGTGAGGCTTAGGTATGAGCGTAATGGTAGCTTCATAGAATGAATTGGGTAGTGTTCCTTCTGTTTCTATTCTGTGGAATAGTTTGAAGAGAATTGGTATTAAATCTTCCTGGAAGGTCTGATAGAATTCTGCACTAAAACCATCTGGTCCCGGACTTTTTTTGGTGGGGAGGTTTTTAATGACTGCTTCTATTTCTTTAGGGGTTATACGACTGTTTAGATGATTTATCTGCTCCTCGTTTAACTTTGGTACCTGGTATCTATCTAGAAAAATGTCCATTTCATCCAGATTTTCCAATTTTGTTGAGTATAGGCCGTTGTAGTAGGATCTGATGATTTTTTAAATTTCCTCTGTTTCTGTTGTTATGTCTCCCTTTTCAGTTCTGATTTTATTAATTTGAGTACTGTCTCTGCGCCCTTTGGTTAGTCTGGCTAAGGGTTTGTGTATCTTGTTGATTTTCTCAAAGAACCAGCTCCTGGTTTTGTTGATATTTTGTATAGTTCTTTTTGTTTCTACTTGGTTGATTTCAGCCCTGAGTTTGATTATTTCCTGCTGTCTACTCCTCTTGGGTATATTAGCTTCTTTTTGTTCTAACGCTTTCAGGTGTGCTGTCAATTTATTAATGTATGTTCTTTCCATTTTCTTTTTGTGGGCACTTAGAGCTATGATTTTTCCTCTTAGTACTGCTTTCATGGAGTTCCACAAATTTTGATATGATGTGTCCTCATTTTCATTTAAATCTAAAAAGTCTTTAATTTCTTTCTTTATTTCTTCATTGACCAAGTTATCATTGAGTAGAACATTGTTCAGTTTCCAAGTGTATGTGGGCTTTCTGTTGTTTTTGTCCATGTCAAAGACAAGTCTTAGTCCATGGTGGTCTGATAGGGTACAAGGGATTATTTCAATCTTTTTGTATCTGTTGAGGCCTGTTTTGTGACCAATTATATGGTCTATTTTGGAGAAGGTGCCATGAGGTGCTGAGAAGAAGGTATATTCTTTTGTTTTAGGATGAAATGTTCTATAGATGTCAGTTAAGTCCAATTGGTTGATAACTTCTGTTAGTTTCATTGTGTCTCAGTTTAGTTTCTGTTTTCCCGATCTGTCCATAGCTGAGAGTGGGGTGTTGAAATCTCCCACTATTATTGTGTGAGGTGCAATGTATGCTTTAAGCTTTAGTAAAGTTTCTTTTATATATGTGGGTGCCCTTGCATTTGGAGCATAGATGTTCAGAATTGCAAGATCCTCTTGGTGCACTTTTCCTTTGATGAATATGAAGTGTCCTTCTTTATCTTTTTTGATTACTTTTGGTTGAAAAACTAGTTTATTTGATACTAGAATTGCTACTCCAGCTTGTTTCTTGGGACCATTTGCTTGGAAGATTGTTTTCCAACCTTTTACTCTGAGGTAGTGTCTATCTTTTTCAGAAAGGTGCATTTCCTGTATGCAGCAAAATGTTGGGTCCTGTTTATGTATCCAATCTGATAGTCTATGTCTTTTTATTGAAGAATTGAGTCCATTGATATTAAGAGATATTAAGGAAAAATGAATGTTGTTTCCTGTTATTTTTGTTATTGGCAGTGTAGATGTTTGTATAGCTACCTTCTTTTAGGGTTGTTAGAAGATTACTTTCTTGATTTTTCTAGGTTGTAGTTTCCCTCCTTGTGTTGGAGTTTTCCACCAATTATCCTTTGAAGGGCTGGATTTGTGGTAAGATATTGTGTAAATTTGGATTTGTCATGGAATATTTTGGTTTCTCCATCAATATTGATTGAGAGTTTTGCTGGGTAAAGTAGTCTGGGCTGGCATTTGTGTTCTCTTAGGGCCTGTATGATATCAGTCCAGGATCTTCTGGCTTTTATACTCTCTTGTGAGAAGTCTGGTGTAATTCTTATAGGTCTGCCTTTATATGTTACTTCACCTTTTTCCCTTACTGCTTTTAGTATTTTTTCTTTGTTTTGTATATTTTATGTTTTGATTATTATGTGACGAGAGGTATTTCTTTTCTGGTCTAGTCTATTTGGAGTTCTGTAGGTTTCTTGTATATTTATGGACATCTCTTTTTTTAGGTTAGGGAAGTTTTCCTCTATAATTTTGTTGAAGATATTTACTGGCCCTTTAAGTTGGGAGTCTTCACCCTCATCTATACCTATTATCCTTAGGTTTGGTCTTCTCATTGTGTCCTGGATTTCCTGGATGTTTTGGGTTAGGAGCTTTTTGCATTTTTCATTTTCTTTGACAGTTGTGTCAATGTTTTCCATGGTGTCTTCTGCACATGAGATTCTCTCTTCTATCTCTAGTATTCTGTTGGTAATGCTTGCATCTATGACCTCTGGTCTTTTTCTTAGGTTTTCTATCTCCAGAGTAGTCTCCTTTTGAGATTTCTTTATTGCTTCTACTTCCATTTTTAGATCCTGGACAGTTTTGTTTAATTCCTTCATCTGTTTGGTTGAGTTTTCTTGCATTTCTTTAAGGGCTTCTATCTGTTTACCTGTGTTCTCTTCAAATTCGTTGAGAGTGTTATTTATGACCTTCTTAAAGTCCTCTAACATCATCATGAGAAGTGATTTTAATTCTGTGTCCTGCTTTTCTGGGGTGATGTGGTGATCAGAACTTGTTATGGTAGGGGAACTGGGTTCTGGTGATGCCAAGTAGCTTTGGTTTCTGTTGTTTACATTCCTGTGCTTGCCTTTCGCCATTTGGTTAGCTGTAGTTCTACTCGCACTCACTGGTTCTGACTTTTCAGTTATCTTGGTTGTATCAGAACTCCTCAGGGTATGGATGACTCTATGATCCTGAGCTCCAGCTGCTCTGTGTTCAGTGGCTCTTCTAGGATGTTTCAGGATATGGAGTCTCCACAGTGGTAGACCAGCTAGGTGTTTGCTATTCTGAATGTAGTTGCTCCTCTATGATGCTTCGAGATATGGTGTTCCCTGCTCTACTGCTCTGAGAGCCGTGTCCTCACTAGGATGCCTGCAGCTCTAGGGTCTTTGACCTCTCTTGGGTGCCTCTGCAGCTCTGGGGTCTGTGCCTTCCCTAGGGTGCCTCCGAACTCAGTTTCCAGAGGGGAGCAGATTGGCTGGGAGACTGCTCGAGCCACTGGTATCCCGGCCAGAGGCAGAAGGGGAGTGGTTCTCCGCAGGGGCAGGGTCTGGCTGCCAGGTGCCCTCTGGGGGGCTCTCAACTGCCAGATGTGCTTCTAAGGCTTAGGGCTGTGGGCGGGTTCTCCTACCTTCCCCTTGCCCTCCCTAGGGTACCTCCGAACTCAGTTTCCAGAGGGGAGCAAATCCGCTTCTGAGGGTTCTTATCTACCATTTTATCCACCCCTGCCTCACTGCTCAAGCATAACCCTATGTCGGGGCATTGGGGCTCCACAGGACAAAGGGCCTCCCCTCCCATTGATGTCAGATAAGGCCATCCTCTGCTACATATATGTCTAGTGTCATGGCTTCCTCTATGTATACTCTTTGGTAGGTGGTTTAGTCCCTGGAATCTCAGGGAGGTCCAGTTAGTTGATATTGTTCTTCCCGTGGGGTTGCAAGCCCCTTTGGATCCTTCAGTCCTTCCATGGTAGAATGCAATAACTGACTTTTAAAGATCTTTGGAAAATTTGAGACAATATTATACAGAGGTTCAACTTATAATTGACTCGTGTATTTTAAAATAACGGTTTCTTAAATGTTTTAATTTGTAGACTTAGGGAAAGGCACACAAGATTCCATCCTAGACAAAGAATTATAGGAAATACATGTGTTGCCAGTGTAGACTATCTGAAGAAAGGCCAGTGGTAGATTTTGGTGTGGGTACAGTACAGCCTGGGATGCAGTGGAAATCCCAGCATATCTGAGAAACAAATGATCAGGAGATGATCACAAGGAATGGTAGAAACAAGGGAGTTACTGGTACAAAATTTTTCTTCACTTAAATCATTATGGTATTCCATCTAATATGTATGCACCTTTTTATTACTAGATATTTCAACATTTAACATTTTAGACTATAGTTGATTAAGGTGAATTGACGACTTGGTAAGTCAAAAAGGAAAGTAGCCAAAAAGGAAAGAACTTTATACTATATTTATATTTCATTTACTTTATAATATACTAGGAAAATGCATTTCTCTTGTCAGAGAGGAGTGAAAATGTGTGACTTGGTCAAGTCAATGGTCCAGCATGGGATAATCCTAGAGACAAATAACAAGGCCTAAATTACTGAACTTTAGAGGCCTCTTTTCAATAACATTTTTTTTTTTCTGAAAAACCAAATGAAAGACCCAGAACTATGTTCAATTATGTGGTAAAGTAAATAAACTTAAGTCTAATCAAAGACCTCTTGGATACTACTGACATGTAAGTGTCACTTACTGCACCTCTTCTGATAGCTTCCTGTACTGGTTATTGACATACTTCATAAGTGTTGCAGGAGGGTAGGTACAGCTAATAATTACTTTCCTAACATGTCAACTTGCCTACTGTTTTATGTACCAGCGAAACTCAACTTCAAGCCAGAGGCTTCTAGGTCATATCCTGCTAGAATCAGTTGAATTCAGAGACATCCCTGTAAGATTTATTTGGCAACAGGCACTAAACCCGTCACCCCTGAGAGGAAGCCAATGGCTATGACAAACATCGGTATTTGGGAAAAAGTAATTTGAAATATTTTAACATTTAGAAGGATTACTCTCAAAGAGATTGAAAGAAATCATGGCTAGCAGCAGAAATCTAGTCAGATTTAGGAAACTAGTGAGGTCATGGACATGAAAATGTCTCAGACTAATTTACTAGATCAGTTCAATTCCTTACAGCAGCATTCTAAATTTCATTCTTATACCCACATACAAGTGAAGCCATCAACTCTCATCAAAGAAGCCTCTTTGTACAGGAAATCGAGACCATCATAGAAAACCAAAACTGGACAGTGAAGAGATCAGTGGATTGGGGGAAAACCCAGCACCAAAGAATACATGTATGTCATAGCACCAGTGTGTATACCTCAGGGAATATTGCAGAAATGGGGTTACAAAGACCAAGAGGCAGCACACCTGAAAGGGTGTTTTGAAATCTCAGAAAATGGAAGCAAATCCACAATGATGGCCATATCAATGCAATGTCAATGCAATGGTCATAATTCATGTGTCAAAATATTACAGGAAACTGAAGTTGGTCACAGTGCTTTAATTCAATTTTCAATAAAAATTTAAAATAATAATAGTGATAAATGAAACATTTCAAATGTGTTTTAATGGGAGTACAGGAGGGTCCTAGAAATAATTAATGTGGTATTTATAAATTTCTTTACTAGGGATTTTTCTATGATTTCCATATCTCAAATTTGAATCACAGACTCTTTTTAGAAACACAAACTATGAATAAAGAATGCTTGGCATTGAGATAAGGGTCTCAGTTTATGAAGAGAGATACTACATCAAATATATTGTATACCTATGTGGGTTTCTGAGTATATGTGATGCATGTGCAAATGTGTATCATATGTGTGTGTGAGAGAGAGTGTGTGTCTGTGCGCATGCACACATGTAAGATACATAGCGCACTGGCAATATAGCTAGAGCTTTGAGCTTATGTATGTTAGAGGACAGAGTCAAGTTTTGGTCTTTTTCCCATCTCTTTTTGACACAGGATCTCTTTTGGTCACTACAGAACAACATGTTCATTCCAATCTGCAAATTCCATCTCCAGGTGGAAACGTCTAGTTTACACATGATTGTGGTACAATACCTAGGGTTTTTTTTGTTTTTTTTTTTTTAATGTAAGTTTTGATGACCTGAATTCATGTCACACAGCCTGTGTCTCAATTGCATGAGACACTGACCTTTCTTTTCAGATCATTTCTAATATTCTTTAAATTGTGATTCAACTCTAATTTTATCATGTGTGAAGATTAATATTGATTGTCAATAGAATTTTATTTAGAACTATTTATGACAAAGGATTCTGGGCACAACTCTCAGGGAATATTTAATGTAATTAGTTCCTGTCTATGCTTAAGTAACAAAGTATGCAAAGTAACACTGTAACTGGGCTGTACTGTTCCTTAGGCAAGCTTCCTGGAATGTATAAAAGAAGCAGCTCACTGAATATGAACATTCATCATCCTCTGCTTCTCAATTAGGTGAACAAATTCACTAGCTGCAAACTCCTGACATCAGAACTGCTGTATGATGATACCCTGAGCCCTCAAATAATGACCTGTTTTTCCTAATGAAATAATTATCTAGAGTACCTGTTCACAAAAATAGTAACATAAATTCTTTTCTAAAACATTGTTGCTCTAATGCCCAGGAGTGAGTCTGATTTTATTGTACTACTACATAGTTGATTCTGAGCAATGGGGACTGTTTTATGGTGAGAATCTAGAAGAATTTGGTCAGACAAACCTCCAATGTTCATTTCTTGAGCAGTACTTGTAATGTCACTTTGATTGTAGTTTGGAAAAGAAATAATAATTGATTCTAGTGGTTCTGTCACATGAATACAGGTGCCTGGGCAACAGAGATAGAGGAGAAAACTGAAAATGCCATTTTCCAAAGACTATGGAGAATCATGAATCAGGCACATTGGAGTCTAAGCAATAACACACTTTAATAAAATGTATTATAATAGGTAAATATATATAATACACAACAGAAGAAGAGTATAGTGAGTGAAACTATTTGGAACAAATAGCTCCTTTGTGGAACATTATATGTTGAAGTCTTTCCATTGTCCCATCCTAAATAAAACATAAAATGTCTTCATTAGACAAACATTCTCAGATGATAGATTCAAAACACTTCAGGTAAGACTACTTTTTCAGTGCGTTTTCTGGACTCTACACAAAAAATTACTTGAGTTAATAGTATATCTTCTTTTGGATGGTGTTACCTGTAAAATCTGGTATGTTTTATTTAGCATCTTTATTACTCTTCACATATGTGTTGTAATGGATCCTGTGCAGCTTAATATTTATAGCAAATCCTAAGCATCTGGCAAGATTATTTCTCAATGTAAATTAAACAATAATTAGTGTTTTTACACAAGGATAGCAAAGCTTGTTGGCACATACATCAGTCTTGTAGTACATTTAATGGATTTTAAAATCAAATAATTCTTTAAGTGATTTTTTTTTTTTAAAAAAAACAATTTCACATCCAAGATATCTACAAGACTTGTGGACCATGGGAAGAAAAGTGAAAAATATAGCAGGTAATATTCTGAAAGTCTTACAGTGGCTAAATAAGTAGTCCCCCTGTCATACACACATGTAAGTATGTATCTCTCTGTATCTATCTCTCTCTCTATCTCTCTACCTCTCACTATATCTCTCACTATATCCCTCTATCTATCTATCTATCTATCTATCTATCTATCTATCTATCTATCTATCTATGTGTGTGTCTGTGTGTGTCTGTGTGTGCATAACTATGTGTTTCTATATGTATACATATGTATATATAATATATTCATATATAATTTAATTAAAGTGTTATTTGAAAAAAACTTTTCCCATACTCTAATACCATGATATGCCCCAATGCTGCTCTGATATTTACAAATTTATGAAATCAGGGAATTTTATCATCCTTCCATTCATCTGATGACTAATTAAAACTTCCCTTACAAGTAGAACCTTCCTCCTGAGAAAGAGCAGAGGAAATCTTTAATTCTTCAGTAATAGAATTTGAGGTTTTCCCACTGTGGTCACCTATGGCCTTTTCATAACAGGTGACTTACCAGCGGCACTTAGTGACATCTTTATGTCATCAGATCTCTTTTGAATATCATTATAAATTGTACTGTCATCATCTCCCAAAACGTCTACATTGTTGTCAATCATGATTTGCATAAGAGACATCTGTAACACCAAAAAGCAAAAACAAGATCCTCTGTCATTTCAAATAGTTTACAAAATGGAAATCAATAAAAAATTAAAATGTAAAATGATGAAGAAAATAGCAGTTACTACAAGCAGATATGAACCTGTGAAATAAAATCTGTGTCTAAAATGGAGACACTTTTGCAACTTAGATAACATATTTAAATTTCATACCTATTGCAAAGAATGGAGGAACTAGTAAAGCATGAGATGCTGAGAAAGCATTTTACAAAATCCAACACCCCTTTATGATAAAAGTCTTGGAAAGAACATGAATTCAATTCCCATACCTAAATATAGTAAAAGCAATATACAGCAAACCAATAGCCAACATCAAACTAAATGGAGATAAACTTGAAGCAATCCCACTAAGATCAGGGACTAGACAAGGCTGCCCACTCTTTCCCTACATACTAAATAAAGTACTTGAAGTCCTAGCCAGAGCAATTAGACAACAAAAGGAGGTCAAAGGGATACACATTGGAAAGGAAGAAATAAAAAACACACTACTTGCAGATGATATAATAGTATACTTAAGTGACCCCAAAATTCCACCAGGGAACTCCTCAACCTGATAAACAACTTCAGCAAAGTGGCTGCATATAACATTAACTCCAATAAATCATTAATTAGCCTTCCTCCACGCAAAGAATAAACAGACTGATAAAGAAATTAGGGAAATGACACCCTTCGCAATAGTCACAAATATTATAAAATACCTTAGTGTGACTCTAATAATAACACTATTATTTTTCCAAACACTAGCATAATTTCATTCTTGTTCTGTATGACAAAACTTCAAGTCTCTGAAGAGACTTGCAATCTACAGATTCAATGCAATCCCTATCAATGTTACAACTCAATTCTTCATAGAGTTAAAAGAGCAATTTGCAAATTCATCTGGAATAACAAAAAACCTAGGTTAGTGAAAAGTATTCTCGACAACAGAAGAACTTCTGGGAGAATCACCATTCCTGGCCTCAAGCTATATTATAGATCAATAGTGATAAAAACTGCATGGTGATTGGTACAGAGACAGGCAGGTAGATCAATGGAACAAACTTGAAGACCCAGAAATGAACTCACACAGCTATGATTACTTGATCTTTGACAAAGGAGCTAAGACCATTCAGTGGAATACAGACAGCATATTCGACAAACAGTGCTAGTTCAACTGGTTGTCACAGCATGTAGAAAAATGCAAATCTATCCAATATTATCTCTTTGTACAAACTCAAGTCCAAGTGGGTCAAGGACCTCCACATAAAACAACATACACTGAAACTAATAGATAAGAAAGTGGGGAAGAGCCTCAAACACATGGGCATGGGGAAAAGTTCCAGAACAGAACCCCAATGGCTTATGCTCTAAGATCAAGAATTGACAAATGGACCTCATAAAATTGCAAAGCTTCTGTAAGGCAAAGGACACTATAAATAGGACAAAATGGGTACCAAAAGAATGGGAAAAGTTTTTACCAACCCTACAACCAACAGAGAGCTAATATCCAATATATACAAAGAACTCAAGAAGTTGGACTCCCAGAGAACTAAATAACCCTATTTAAAATGTCCAATTAAAAAATGTGGTACAGAGCTAAACAAAGAATTCTCAACTGAGGAATACTGAGTGGCTGAAAAGTACCTAAAGAAATAGTGAACATCCTTAGTAATCAGGGAACTGCAAGTCAAAACAACCCTGAGATTTGATTCCACCTCACATCAGTCAGAATGGATAAGATCAAAAATGTCAAGCAACAGAAGATGCTGGGGAGGATGTTGAAAAAGGGGAACACTCCTCTACTGAGGGTGGGATTGCAAACTGATACAACCACTCTGGAAATATGTCTGGCTGTTCCTCAGAAAATTGGAAAGTGTATTACCTGAGGAACCAGCTATACCACTCCTGGAAATATACCCAAAAGATGCTCTAACATATAACAAGGACACTTGTTCCACTATGTTCATAGCAGCCTTATTTATAATAGACAGAAGCTGGAAAGAACCCAGATATCCTTCAACAGAGGAATGGATACAAAAAATGTGTTACATTTACACAATGGAGTACTACACAGTAATTAAAAAATCACTTCATGAAATTCTTAGGCAAATGAATGGAACTAGAAGATATCATACTGAGTAAGGTAAACCAGTCACAAAAGAACACACATAATATACTCTCACTAATAAGTTGATATTAGCCCAAAAGCTGTGGATACCCAAGATACAATTCAAAGACAACATGAACCTCAAGAAGAAGGAAGACCAAAGAATGGATGGATAATTTGGTCCTTCCTAAAAGGGGGAACCAAATAATCATGGGAGGAGATACAGACACAAAGTGTATCTAAGACTAAAGGAAAAGTCATCCAGAGACTGCAACACATGGGGATCCATCCCAAACACTATTGTGGATGCCAAGAAGTGCTTTGATCATGAAACTAAGGGAAATCATATTCTAATGGGAGAAAAGATGTGTGCACACACACTCATGTGCATATAGTGTCTGGGCATACCAGCTTATGTTGACTATCTATCTAGAACAAATATAATGTTCTTCCTATAATCAAGCTTTATATAACAATATAGAGATCTCAGGCTAGACTTGGGCCATATTGTTTTGTTTGTGGTTTGTTTTCTACAGTGCCCCTTCCTCAAGCAAGAAAATGACAACATGCATTGGTATTTTGTGCCAAATTGAGAAGGGAACTGAACTGGTACTTGAAGGAAGGTGGAGGACTCACTTTGCTGCTGGCTTGAAGATGAGTACGTTAAGGTAGGCTTTAAGATGAATTGCCCCTGTGCATCCAAGTATATGTCGTTCACAAGCAGCCCAGGCAAGGTGGGAAAAGCAGGGAACATTTTTGAGTTCAATCTACTTAAGTTAGTTTGAAGGTTGGTCAGTATAATATCATGTAGACACTCCTGGCCTATAAGAAGAAAATAGAGTATGAATTAAATTTAGTAATAATGAGTGTGGGCAAACCTTCCAATGGGATTTAGCATGCACTGCTGTGTTTTGTGTCTCATTCTTCTTCTGGACAATGTAAACTGTATACCCTAAGCATTAGGAGACTTACAAAGATATTATGATAAAGGAAGAATGTATAAGCTGAAAATTCTAAAATCGAGGAGATAATTTTCAATTTATCACTTTATTTATATCTCCCAGAGCACTTTGTTTGGCAGATTTTGCTGTGTTCTACTCTGACAGTATTAAGACCTGCCTGTTATAGTCTTGATATCAATAAGATTTTTACATCATGAGAAATTTAGTTTACTTGTCTAGCTTTATATTAATCAATTTAAAATTGTATTAAAATTATCAATTATTAATATAATAAATGAAAAACTGTTTAGTTATTTTGCTTTAGTGTGTACTTATATTTAAGACTAAAAATGAAAACACTGAGACTTCAGGCTTAGATTACTGAACTCAGCTGGTACCTTCCTTAGATTTCCCTGTTACTTACCTTGGAGTAATCTTGGAGCTCCTCGTTGGCCAGGACAGAACCACAGTTGGTATTCTTCAATGTACTGGGAGCCAAAAAGAACCAACCGTCACAAATAATCTGACAGAATCTAGTAGTTTCCTTTCTTACAATTTCGAGCTCTCTAGCAGTGAAATTATTAGAACCAGTATTCTGTAGTCAGAACACATGCCAGCATTAATGGCATGTGTTCTGACCACAGGTTTGAGTCATCAGGACTAATTTCAGAGGACACCCTTGGGTACCTGCCTTTCCTCTCTGAGGAAACTTTGGCCTATTGCTCAGTAGACTAATTGCGTTCTGCCATCAACAGTAACAAAGAAAATATTATAAAATTACTTGCATAGGTCTCTCCAGTCTGTCAGTGGAATATTGAAGGTTGATTTGGCTTGAGCACACAACCTAGTACCCACAGAGTCATATACTTCCAGTGATGATGATGACTTGATAAAGAACATGTGAAAGCTATGGTTGCTTCAGCAACATGAGAAAGATAGACAAAAACCGAGAAGCTTTGAAGGTACCTAGGAGTACACACAACTTTTGGTTTTCATTCAGAGATAGCCAGTCTGTGGAAAGGACGAAGGTGTGTTTAACTTGGAAAATAGGCCAGATACTGGAAAGAAGTTCCACAACATAGTTATTGCACACCAAGTAATGGATCCATTCAAAACAGTCATATAAATAGAACATTCTGTTGAAGTAGTTAGAAGCTGCTGACCCCTGTGGTTGAATTAGGGATAGGCTGAAAGAAGCTGAGGAGGATGACCCTGTAGGAGGACCAGCAGTCTCACTCAATCTGGATCCCTGAGATCTCTCATACACTGGACCACCGAAATGCAGCATAGACCAGTGAATATGAGGCCCCCAACACATGTACAGCAGAGGACTGCCAGGTCTGTGTTCAATCAGTGATGATACACTTAACCCTCAAGAGACTGGAGGCCATAGTGTGTTTTGAGGTCAGGTTGGGTGGCAGTTGAGGGGTGGGGACATCCTCATGGAGACAGGGGTATGTCAGGAAGAGGTATAGGATGTTGAACAGACTGAGGGTGGATGGGGGCTGGGCAGTCAATGAAATATGGAGTGCAAAAAACTAAATAATAAATGAAAAGAAAGAAATGGTTAGCAACCTCCAGGAGTGACTAAAATGATAATATGCTCTAACTAGTGTTATCATTAATTGTACTTTCTTGTTGATTCATGGTTAAAACAATCAAGATATTGTCCCATAGAGTTCTTAAGTATTACACAAAGGGATAAAAGTCCACTCTAGCAGACACCCTTACCTACACCCACTGAAACACACAAGGAGAGGAAAATAGTGAGTCAGAGAAAGAAAAACAGAATGACACTCAGAGAGTCATCATACAAACTCACAAGAAGTGATTGAGAGCAACATACACACATTCAATAAACACACACACATACACACAGAGAGACCGAGACAGAGAGAGATAGGAGAGGAAAAGGGAGAGGGAAAGGGAGAGGGAGATGGAGAGAGAAAGTGGGAAATAGACAGAGATACACATGGACATTTAAAAATAGAAAGACCAAATATACACTCATGTATGCAGAGATTAAATAACATAGACAAAATCATTTATTACAGATTTAAAAACCACAACACCACACTAGAACATGCACACTTATACCTTATACCTCCACACACAGAGAAATGAGATCAGGAAGGAATGGCAAAGGAGAGGATTTATATACCATAAAGGAAGTGCAATAATATTTTAATGAAGAGAAAGAAGAAAGGAAGAAAGAAAAGAAAGAAAAATGAAAGAAAGAAAAATCTTGTTGTCTCTAAGGTTGGCATCTTTAAATTATTGTGCGTGCATATGACCAATAAATCTCACTTTGTTAGGATGCATCTTTAGTGTCTAGTGATTAAAAGTGTAGCTCAATATCCTTGGGCTGTGAGTTTAATTTTCATGGAAACATAGACAAGAAATTCAAGAAAAAAGTCCCTGTAAAGATTATTATAATATCTTAGATGCCATCAGTTTCAAAGGTTTGTAAGATATGATTGAAAATTTATCATGATTAAGTTTCATATGTATCATTTATTTGCATACACACATGAACATATATGGATCTCAAAAACAAAATTTAATTTTAACTCTAAGTAACTTGAAAATAACTTACAGGCACTCTAATAATTGGTAGTAACTTCTTCATTATATCATTCACTGTATCGATGGTTGTTGCTGATACACATAAAGGCTATGAAAAGTACAGAAAAGAGTGGTATAAAATACCACTCACGATTACAAAATTAGTGTCTAATCATTACTATAATCTACAGTCTGTAATTGCAACTCTAATACAGAATTAACAACTTGTTTTCTTCCCTTGAGTTAAATCTGGAAGACTGTCAGTCTACCATATTTATCACAAAATTAACTATGTGGGTACTTGAAACACAAACATAACTGTGTTTGTAACATGTTGTATTTAATAAAGGATTACTAAGTAGCCATGTGTGCAAGAGCACAGTATCCTGATTTTTCTTGAATTATGGCAGTGGAAATCAGGGAGGGTGGTTAACACAGAGCAAAATGCTTTGCTTCCTCTCCATCCAGACTTCATCATTTTACACCCTTTCATTCATACACAGCATGAGCTCAGTTCTAGGAAAATCAGGATAAATAGCAGCTGCACTTAAAAAAGCAAACAAAAGACAAAAACAAAAGAAAATCAAAAACCAAAACAAACAAAAAACAAATGAGTACTTTCTCCACATCAGGGTTTGCATATAGTTAGATGATATACAGATATACTGCGCTGAAATAAGTAATGGTGATAGAACTAGGAACCCAAAATAAATATTTTAGAATTACTCCATCACTTAATATTGCCAAGAACAAGCAAGGTGCTTGTATTATTAGCTCTCTACTGCCTCTCACATTTAAAAATTGCTCCAGAGACCTAGGAAGACAGCAAGAAGAAAATAGCATGAAATCAAATGATATGAATCTGAGAAGATACCACTGATACACTGGAATTCTAATACATTACCAAAGTGTATGACAGTGAGTAGATAGGTATATCTTTATGAAGATAGTTTCTACAGTATCAGCTATCTGCAATAAGCAGCATGTCTCAGAAACAATCTCTTAAGTAAAAAACATAACACAGTGTCCCCCCATGCATAAACAACCTTGACCCAAGGCCAAAGGAAACCACTTCATAAGCCATCTCTTTCACAGAGTTTTTATTTATTGTCTTCTAACTGCTGGGCATAACCTATTACCCTGAAAATAATTTGTGTGTGTGTGTGTGTGTGTGTGTGTGTGTGTGTGTGTGTGTGTGTGTGTGTGTGGGTCTGTGTGTGTGTGTGTGTGTGTTTTGCTGAATATTCCTCCAAGACCCTGTCATAATATGCCATTTACTGAATTTTATGAACAAGGACATCTCACACTAACTGATTTTGCATCTTGCTATCTATAGGCTAACAGTTATGCAAAAACATCTTAGAATGTGTGAGAACAGCTCTGTTCTTGTCATTGTAGTGTAAATAGGAAGGAACCAATGTGTGCATCTGCTCAGAATGTAGACATAGTCATCTAAAGGTGAAACTACAGCTTATGACTCAGAAATCATATATTTTAGGAGAACACATTCGAATCCCACATACATGAGCCCACATATTCACGCATGAAGACACACACACACACACAGAGACTGAGCATAATAAATTAAATTAAAGCTTCTGATATTTTGTTGAATATCTGAAAACATCTGTATAATTATAAAACAACAAAGTATTATTATAGAAAACCACACATAAGTTAGAGAAATAATTCACATAGGATTTTAATTCACATTATTGTAAAATATTGTGTTCTCAGAGCATTTCAAATATATTAAGATCTAACTAATGTTTGCAAAGATGTGTACATTTCTTCCTGAGGGTAATGTTGTTATAAAACAGAAACATTTCAGAGGCAAACTCTTTTTAAACAAAATTGTTCTAAAAATAATGATTTTAAAGCATGAAAATAAAAAAGCTGGGAGGTTTTTACATCTTAAAAAATTTCTTGACTCACAGTTATGTAAGTAATTCTCAGCCTTAGGAAAGAAAATCAGCCTTAGGAAAGATCACATGTTCCTACTATGAGGTAAAAAATTAGAAATTGTTCAATGATACAAACAATATGTTTAATATATAAAAAAGAAACTATCCACTCAGAAATAAAAATCCTGTAAATATGGAAATTATATATTAATAAACTTAATGAGAAACAGTAAGGTTTTGCTATCACTAAGGTATGAATTTCAAAACAGGTTACTTAAAGACATCAGGGCATGTAGAAAGATGCTGTCCTCCAGCCATGGCATAGGCATTGACTCATTAGGACAGTGTAGTTAATTGTTATTTCTACAATATTAAGTCAAAACACTCAGTACTTTACATATTTGTATATGAAGTCAAGAATAGGAGAAGACATGCGCAACTCATGGAGAAGTTTGGGGATATCTTAGGATTTGTGCAGGTGAATAGGCAGGGGATTTCTATACTTATATGAAATTATCAAATAAAGATGATTCTACAATCATCTGCATCTATTTTTAAAATATAAACAGAGTGAGGGATTTACATTCACTCCTAGAATAATTTAAAGAAATAAAATTTCGAGGAAAAGAAATTCCTAAGTAAGAATAGCAAAAACATTTTCCTAATCCATCCAAAGAAAAAAAATACAGGATTATCTCAAGTGTAATGAAATACATGGGTGATCATGCAGAGTAAATTTTAGAGTAACATCACGTGTTACGTAGCACACCAACTCTGCTATACTTTCCTCTCCATACCTCTAGCTTCCCCACATACAGAGAGGAGGAGGAAGAAGGAGGCAAAGGGAGAGCAGAGTTAGAAGGAAAAACAGACAGAGAGGAGGAAAGAGAGAGAGAGAGAGAGAGAGAGAGAGAGAGAGAGAGAGAGAGAGAGAGAGAGGGGAGATATGCTTTGGTAAAGTAGCATACTGTAGTCAGAGGAACTTTCCCACTGTAATCTTACAGACCTGTCTCTTCCAACTCCATTAATATAACTAAGCATGGAACTGAACAGTCTGAAGACATTCTGTATGTGAGCACAGTTGTTGAGATGGAGGGGAGCTCTTTCTACAACCCTTTGTCTGGAAAGCAATGCTCTTCAGTATGAATTTGTGCAACATTTGGTTGTGTGACAGTAACAGACAGAACCTCTTTATAGCATGGTATGTTAAATAGACCTGCGCTTGTCTGGAAATCAAGCAGAGACAGAAAGAAACATGGAAAGAAAACGAGTTTCCTGAAAGAATCCTGTATGCAGTATTTCTTTTGACATATGATCTTTGTGTAAAGTACTTTTTTTAATCTCAGAAATAAATTATGTGTAGTTTAACATCTGCCAAGTTAACCAGACTGACGAACCAAGGAAATCTGACATTAAAAGATGCAAATTCCACTGTTTAACATGGATCCTTGTTACAAACTGAAGCACAAAGAAGGAGATGCACATGCACATGCACTGGTTTGCAGTATGTGTTTTATTTGTTCAGTGCTATTCTTAATGGCTAATCAGTTACAAAGGAAGGACAGGCACTAACATCCTTTATGTACCTTTTGTCAATGCTTGATTTAAAAATAAACCTAAGACCCTTAAAAAAACTATTAAACCTAAAAGGCCAAACTGTAAACAAAATATCAAAGAAAACCACCAAAAACTGACAAATATATGAGGGAACATTCCTGAATACTCAGGGAATCTGTAGAGAGAAAAGTGATGGAGGATATTTATTTAGATTAGAAGAATGTTTTTATGTCCTGAAAACATCTCTTCAAGAACAAAAGGGAATTAAACATAGTATCACATGAAGAAAGGCTAAAAAGTGTCTTTTAGCAATCTTCTGAAATACAGAAAATATTTTCAATAATTATGGCAGGATAAAATAAGAAAATACTAGAGTCATCGGTGAAAATCAGTAAAAATGTTTCCTTTAAGGAATTGGATCTAAGTCACAAAGGTGCTGAAAGACATCAAAGACATTGCTCATGTACAATACTGAGCATTTTCCACAGCTGAAATCAAGCAGCAGAGGCAAGAGAACACTTCCCTACAGGACTATAAGCTCTTCTCTTCTATCTCCTGAGGACACATCTAGTTCAGCTAAGCTAGTGAGTGTTCTCCTAATTTATGTCACTGGTTAGAAGTTACTTTTATACTACACTTTTCTCTTTATGTACTGTTTGTATAACCTAGAAAGATGCCCAAAAGATGCCCTACCATGCCACAGGGGTCAGTGTTCCACTGTCCCATGAGAAAAGAAAAGATCCAGAAATTGTGCTTCATTTCCACAGTGGAAATCACTCAACTATTAAGAAGGAGGACATCCTTAGTTTTGCATTCAAATGGATGGAACTAGAAAATATCATCCTGGGTGAGGTAACTCAGACCCAAAAGGCCATGCATGGTATGTTCTCACTAATAAGTGGATATTAGCCAGAGAAAGAAAGAAAGAAAGAATAAGAGAGAAAGAGAAAGAGAGAGAGAGAGAGAGAGAGAGAGAGAGAGAGAGAGAGAGAGAGAGAATGATAGACAGAAAGATAGAAAGAATGTACCAAATACCCAAGATACAGTCCACAGACCTGAAAACTGTCAACAAGCAGAAGGGCCCAAGAGAGGATTCCTCAGTCCTCACTTGGAAAATAAATCAATCACAGATGCAGAAGGAGAGAGGGACCTGGGAAAGAAAGTGCACGAGGGTTGGGGAGCCTATCAGGGAGAGAAAAGACCTGATCTGGTACTGGGCAAGGGAAAAGGACTGATGCCCTGAGGGCCAACAGAAAGAATGGAAACCGTCAGCCTAAGGAGGTAGGAAGTACTGGGAATCCTCCAAAATGCACCAGAGACCTGGAAGGTGAGAGACTCTCAGGACTCTAAGGGAGGGACCTTAGATGAAATGACCAACAGTAGGGAGAGGGAAGTTAGAGAGCCCACCTCCAGCAGGAAGACAGGGTATCAAGAGAGGGAAGGGGTTTTCATCCCACAATCAAAACTCTGACACATATTTGTTCCTGTCTGAAAAAATTGCAGTGATGGAAGTGGGAAGGTGCCTAAGGAAAAGAAGGCCCAGCAACAGGCCCAAAGTAGGACCCAGCTCAAAGGGAGGTCCCAAAGCCTGACACTATTACTGAGGCTATGGAACACTCACAAAAAAAGGACCTGGCATGACCACACTCTGGATGACCAAACGAGCAGCAGACAAGAGTCAAATGCAGATATTTACACCCAACCAATGGACAGAAGCTGCTGACCCCTGTGGTTGAATTAGGGGAAGGCTGGAAGAAGCTGAGGAGGAGGGTGTCCCTGTAGGAGGATCAACAGTCTCAATTAATCTCAACCCCTGAGATCTCACAATGGACCACCAACCATGAAGCACACACTAGCTGATATGAGCTCCACAACACATATTCAGCAGAGGAATGCTGGGAATGTGTTCAGTCAAAGAAGTTGTACCTAACCCTCAAGAGATTGGAGACCCCAGGGAATTTAGAGATCTGGCTGGGTGTGAGTTTGAGTGGTAGAAACATTTTCATGGAGACAGGGGAGGGGGAGGAGGTATGGGATGTGAAACAGTTGGAGGGTGGATGAGCAGAAATAAAATCTGGAGTTTAAAATATAAATAAAGACAAAAAAAGAAAGTATGAAAATCAAATTGTGTGGTGATCATTATACACATCTTGGTAAGTTTAGTGCAATTTCGAAAGTGACATGTTCGAATATTAACTCTAGGTTCAATTTATATCCATTAGCATTTACAAAGTCAGAGAGATGGTGATTCTCTGAGCTACATTCTATTCTGCTTTACAGTAGGAATGGTCTTCAGTGCTCTGCATGCTGCATAACAGGTAAATTTCTGATCTGCACTAAAGCCAATATTGAAAATGAAACAATACTCTAAGTATTAGAAAAACAGGCAATTATTTGAAAGCTATGTGTGTAACACAATGATAAAACTACTATGTAGTATGTGTGAGGTCACGAGATATATTCTAAGCTCTGTACCCACAAATGACTACACACACACACACGCACAAACACACACACACACACACACACACACACACACACACACACACAACAATGGTAAGTCAATAAAAATATTTCTAAATAAAAGTTAAGGAAAAGGCATCCCTACGACTAGAACTTTCAAATAAATAGGAAGAGCCATGGTTATGTCCTGGGCCTTCCAAAGCAGGTGTCAGGATGCACAGTAAGAGACATCCTGAAAGAGCAGAGGACAGAGGAAAGGAGATAAAAAGTTAGGATCCATGTGGATATGGGGAGGAAATTAATTCTTGATAATATTTTGCTTTCTTAAAATAGTTTGATTATCTTATATAATTATTTTTGATTAAACAGAAATATTTTAAAATAAATAACACTTGAACAACACGTAAGTTAATATATAAGAAATAAAAACTCAGCCTTCCACCCCTCTCCCGGATGTGAGAGATCTGAGGCCTGGAGCAGACCTCTGCCCAGTCTGCTCTTGTGTGGACCCCAGATTCTGCCCGAGACATTCTGGAAGGTTCACTCAACCCAGAGCCACATAGGAACAACTGAACTCAGAGCGTTAGACAACATATCCTGAGATATCCTAGAGGAGCCACTGCACTCAGAACAGTGGGCACCTTATCCTGAGACATCCTAGAGGAGACACTGCACCCAGAACAGCAGACACTTAGCTGGTCTGCTACCTTGGAGGCACCATATCCTGAGGCATCCTAGAGGTACCATTGTACTCAGTGCAGCTGGAGAAAATCACAGAGACATCTGGACCCCAAGGAGATCAGACACAAGCAAGATAACTGGAAAGGCAGGCTTCAGTCAGAGACAGCAAGTACAGGCAGCACTAGAGTTAACCAGATGGTGAAAGGCAAGCGCAAGAACATAAGCAACAGAATCCAAAGTTACATGGCATCATCAGAACCCAGTTCCCCCATCACAGCAAGCCCTGAACACCCCATCATACCAGAAAAGCAAGATTCAGAATTAAAATCACTTCTCATGATGATGATAGAGGACTTTAAGAAAGACATAAATAACACTCTCAAAGAACTTAAGGAGAACACTGGTAGACAGATAGAAACCCTTAAAGAGGAAACACAAAAATCCCTTAAGGAATTGCAAGAAAACACAACCAAACAGGAGAAGGAATTAAATAAAACCGTCCAGGATCTAAAAATTGAAGTAGAAACAATAAAGAAATCTCAAAGGGAGAACACCCTGGAGACAGAAAACCTTAAAAAAGATCAGGAGTCATAGACACAAGTATCACCAACAGAATACAAGAGATACAAGAGAGAATCTCATGTGCAGAAGATACCATGGAAAACATTGACACAACTGTCAAAGAAAATGCAAAATACAAAAAGCTACTAACCCAAAATATACAAGCAATCCAAGACACAATGAGAAGGCCAAACCTAAGGATAATAGGTATAGGTGAGGGTGAAGACTCCCATCTTAAAGGACCAGTAAATATCCTCAACAAAATTATAGAGGAAAACTTCCCTAACCTAAAGAAAGAGATGTCCATAAATATACAAGAAGCCTATAGAACACCAAATAGTTTAGACCAGAAAAGAAATACTTCCCGCCACATAATAATCAAAACATCAAATGTACAAAACAAAGAAAAAATACTAAAAGCAGTAAGGGAAAAAGGCAAAGTAACATATAAAGGCAGACCTATAAGAATTACACCAGACTTCTCACCAGAGACCATAAAAGCCAGAAGATCTTGGACTGATATCATACAGGCCCTAAGAGAACACAAATGCCAGCCCAGACTACTTTACCCAGCAAAACTCTCAATCAATATTGATGGAGAAACCAAAATATTCCATGACAAATCCAAATTTACACAATATCTTACCACAAATCCAGCACTTCAAAGGATAATTGGTGGAAAACTCCAACACAAGGAGGGAAACTACAACCTAGAAAAAGCAAGAAAGTAATCTTCCAACAACCCTAAAAGAAGGTAGCTATACAAACATCTACACTGCCAATAACAAAAATAACAGGAAACAACATTCATTTTTCCTTAATACCTCTTAATATCAATGGACTCAATTCTACAATAAAAAGACATAGACTATCAGACTGGATACAGGACCCAACATTTTGCTACATACAGGAAACGCACCTTTCTGAAAAAGACAGACACTACCTCAGAGTAAAATGTTGGAAAACAATCTTCCAAGCAAATGGTCCCAAGAAACAAGCAGGAGTAGCGATTCTAATATCAAATAAAATCGTTTTTCAACCAAAAGTAACTAAAAAAGATAAAGAAGGACACTTCATATTCATCAAAGGAAAAATGTACCAAGAGGAACTCGCAATTCTGAACATCTATGACCCAAATGAAGGGCACCCACATACATAAAAGAAACTTTACTAAAGCTTAAAGCATACATTGCACCCTACACAATAATAGTGGGAGATTTCAACACCCCACTCTCAGCTATGGACAGATCATGAAAACAGAAACTAAACCGAGACACAATGAAACTAACAGAAGTTATGAACCAATTGGCCTTAACTTGTTGGGAGCCAACTTTTAGCAGAAAGCGGCTATCAGCTTTGCAGCCATCTTGAGCCATATACCCTGACATGAGACTTGGATTACAATAGCCTACAACAGCTGAGCACACTCTGATAATCTTGGTTTAGATACCTTGGGTGTGTGAGATTAAAGGTGTGTGAGATTAAATGTGTGTAACTTAAGAGTTTGACTTAGACGTGTAGAGATCAGATTTAGAGACAAGACCTAAGGGCATGATTAAAGGTGTGACCAAAAGGCATGGCTTAGAAGTGAGACATATAAAAGGCAGAGGCAAATGGTAGAGAATCAGACACTTTTAGGAGATACTTCAGAGAGTACAACTTGGAGTACAACTTGGAGTAGGAATCAGGCATTAGGTAGCAGGCACTTGGAAGAGAACTTGGAAGAAGTAACTTGGAACTTGGAGGCACTAGGGACTAGGATCTTAGGATTTGGGACTTGAAGAGAAGAGAGACTGAAGAGTAAATGGGATTGAATCACCCTCTGTCTGGTCTCCCTCCATTCTTCGAGTCCATCCTCACTTTCTCTCTTGCTGAACCCTGACCCGTGGACCAGAGTGGCAGCTTGGACTGGGATACAGTGGCCGCCAAACTCGGGGCAGCCCGAGCCTCAACATTTTGCTTGGGCCTCGACATTTTGGCCACCTGAACATGGGGCTAGTGTGGCTCCCAACATTAACTGACATCCTAAAACCTTTCATCCTAAAACAAAAGAATATACCTTCTTTACAGCACCTCATGGTACCTTCTCCAAAATAGACCATATAATTGGTCACAAAACAGGCCTCAACAGATACAAAAAGATTGAAATAATCCCTTGTACCCTATCAGACCACCATGGACTAAGACTTGTCTTTGACATGGACAAAAACAACAGAAAGCCCACGTGGAAACTGAACAATGTTCTACTCAATGATAACTTGGTCAAGGAAGAATAAAGAAAGAAATTAAAGACTTCTTAGATTTAAATGAAAATGAGGACACATCATATCAAAACTTAAGTCACACACCTTTAAGTCTCACACACCCAAGGGAAAATCCTGGGTATCTAAAACAAGATGTTATCAGAGTGTGCTCAGCTGTTGCAGGCTAATGTAATCAAGTCTCTTATCAGGGTATATGGCTCAAGATGACTGCAAGCATGATAGCAGCCTTCTGTCAGCTCCCCACAAACCACCAGCCTAGGAGCACATATGGAGGGACACATGACTCCAGATGTATATGTAGGGGAGGATGGCCTTGTTGGGCATAGGTAGGAGAGGAGATCTTTGGTCCCATGAAGGCTGAACTCTTGAGTGTGTGTGGGGGGAATCTGAAGATGGGGAGGGGGAGTGGGGGTAGGTGGGTGCACACCCTCATAGAAGCAGGAGGAGGGGGGATGGGATAAGGGGTTCCTGGGTGGTGGGGGGAATGGGGTAAGGGGATAAAGTTTTAAATGTAAATATTATATCCAATAAAAGAGGGGGAAAAGAAAAGCCGTTAAAACCAACATCTTTAATAAAATGTCAGCCCTCTTAAAAAAAAATTATCTTGATACTAAAATTTGTTTTGAGAATTGTATATTGCAGAATACACAGCCTTGGTGTATCTTCTCATCAAGCAAGCTGGGCAGACCTGCTCAAACCTCTGAGGTCCTGGAATTCCATCTGGATTCAGTGAAGACACAGCATCAGAGGCTTATCAATTTACTCTTCCTCCCACTCCTCTTCTAATATCTCAACACCCATAATCAGCTTGAAGAAGTTAATGAAGAGTCAGCGCCCCTATTCCCTGGGCTTGGGGACTAAGGTGGTAAATGTTGGGCTGTCTTTTTAGGGAAAAGTAGTGGTTTGTGGGAATAGAGAGAATTAGCTAGGATTTATTGCATAGCCATAACCTATTGGTAGAAATCTGTACAATTATTATCAAGATGAAGATATAATTTCTTAAATGGTACCAATTTATTTTGATTTCAAATTTTAAGGTTTTCATTGGTATGAGCTTCTTATTGATATAAAAGTGAGATGAATATTGATACTCTCATGGACATTGAGCCTGTATAACACATTTAGGAATACAAGGCTTAGACCCAGTCTTTCTTTAACTTTTTTTTAAACAGATTTGAGATGGTTAGCCTGTGAGTTAAGGGACTATAGCAAATTCGTGTCTTGGAGTTTATTGTTTGGGTGTTTTCTGTGTTTTATTTAGAAATAGCTGAGTTTAGTTAACAGACAACAGTCCAGGTTACCTTACATGGATAGTTGGTTTTCAAAGCGTCAGAAGTCCACAGAATTGATGTTACAAACATTTCTGTATTAATGTTCATTTTGATTAGAGACCTGTCTGCTCCTGACAGCTTCCTGTCGTGGATTCTAAGAAGAAATTGAGCATCCTTGGAGATACTCCAGTTGTGCAGTGACAGCCACTAGGCAAGAATTGCCTCTTTCCATCTACAGACAAATTACTGTCCAGAAAAAGACACACTTGCAGAATAGTCGACTGATTATATCTGCCTAGACAGAGAAATCAGCCCTTAATAATTCTGCATCTCTAAGGTCTGTCAGATGATTCTTGGCCAGAAGGCTGAAGACTTGATGCTCCAACGTTCGGTAGTATAGGGGCTTTCCAGGTGTTCAGCAGTCTCTATAAATTGGCTAAGTTTTAGAAGCTATGTTTAATGCTTCCCATAACTTCAGTTAACTCAGTAATTCTGGATTTCTGACGGGGTTGAAGACCTATAGTCTCATAGCCAATCCTGGCTATTTACTTTGAGAGAAAAGATCTGAGTAGATGGTTTTCAGCTGACATTCATTCTAAAGCCAAAGAAAAAAGCCAGGTTCAAAAGTAAGTGTTTTAGTTAGGATAGATGACAGAGGTTCTGGTTAGTCAACAAAATGATGGACTGGGTATTAGGACTATCTTGTACCTCACTGGTACAATTAGGAATAAGTATGCTCTAATTGTATTCTGAGAGAAAAGTTTTACTTTAACAGGAAGGGTGATATGTAGGAGGAGCTAAGGTGGGAGGAGTACTGAGAGGAAGAGAAGGAACAAGGAGAGGAGAAGAAGGAGAGGAGAAGCTAGGTGATGAGAGAAAGAGGAGGGAGACAGGGAGGCAGATGTTCGCGTGTCTCCACCAGTCAAAGACAGTGGATATATCTAGGTTGGGTATTGGGTTACACTTCTGATTGAGCATTATCAAACTTATAAAGCCTTTGATTAACATTTTTAAAAAGTGTATGAATGCAAAAAGGGAAAGAGGGCATGGGATAGGGGTTTTCTAAGTGGGGGGGGATGGGGAAAGGGGATGGCATCTGAAGTGTAAATAAAATATCCAAAAAAAGAATAGGTAGACGTTGAATATAAAAATAATTTTTTTCATAATTTAAAAAAAAAGAAATAAAAACTCAGAGGATAAAGCAGCTTAATTCTAATAATAATATTTGGATTGGAAATGTATGCTGTTATAACCACCTGACTTAATTTTCAGTCAAAAAAATTTCCTCTTTGTCCTTGCTTTAGCATGTGGATCAATCTTGCTTCATATTTCTTTCTATATATCACATATAAAAGACACAAGTGTGCATGCCATACACTTACAGCTTTTCCATATACATAAATTCTTACTATCTCTCCCCTCCACCCTCTTCTTCTGTTTCCATCTTTCATTATTCTACAAACTGCCTGTCTCTCTGCTTGAAATATCTGTTTTGACTTTGTGTTCACATACACTGTCACAGGTTGGGATGTTCTCCGTGAGTATCTGCAGTGAGAATGGTTTCTTGATCCCCTTCTTGGCTTTATTAATGGACCTGCTCAAGTGCAATAAAAACACAAAGCATAGTAAAATTAATTTGTTAGTTGCTTCTTTTAAGCTAATTTCTGTTAATATTTTATAAGTACCATCTAAGTGTTAAACACAGACAATCAATTTAGCAATATTCATTATTGGATTAGGGAATATTTAAAAATATTTCAGAACCAAAGCCATGGTCAGATAATAAATAATACATTGGTCTAGGAAGCTCAGAGAATTTTGTTTGCAATGGTGTCAACCTGACTACATCTGGAATGAACTACAATCCAGAAATAGAGGGCACACCTGTGTTCCAGATCTTGAGGCTGGAAGGCATGGCTTTTGACTTGGACCTTGACATGGAGATCTTAAGGCATGGATGCCATGAAATGCATAGGCCCAGGCAAGGTAGAATTGGCACACTCACCATTAATCCCTAGAGACTGATGGAAGAGGATCTTTGAGGGCAAGGTCTGCCTGGGACAAAGCAAGGTCCCAATCTAGGCATGGTGGTACACACATCTGAGCCACACCTTCTGATGGAGGTCTACATAAGGACATTGACTGAAGGCAGACTCACTCTTCTTTGCCTGCTTGCAGTAACTGCCAGTACATCTGTTGATATCTACTTCTTCAGGATTCCAGTTTATACAGAAGATCAGGTGAAACAAACTAGCCTCATGGACTGAACAACTACTAGATTTTTTGATTTCCCATTCACAGCTCCTCAATGTTGGGTTAGTTGGACTACAGAATGTAAGTCATTACAGTATATTCTCTTAATATATTGAGACAGTCCATAAGTTCCATGGCTCTAGAGAAAGTTCAGTGACTAATACACAAGCAAAAGGAAAAAATCTGCTTGACCTCACAGGAGGAAGTAGTACATGGTTTGGATGCACACGGTAGAGTAACATCTATGGAGTTGAATTTAAAGTAAGACTGAAGAGTACTGTTTACTCCAATATAAAGAGGAGACAATGAATGCAGAACTTCCTCAAAATGAAATGAAATATGCGATAGACAGGAGAATCTAAAGCAGTATCCAGTGATCATCTAATGAACAACATACCTAGAAACAATTTACCAAATATACTTTTAAGAAAGAAATAAAACATAAACTGCAATTCCCATATCAGTTACAGAGTTAAAGAATAATCACAAGTAAATTACCTTTTGAGAAAATAGTACCACTGATCTTTCTGTTCTTTTGAACTGTAATGTTAAAAGTGAAAAACAGGATTAGAGACTTGAGAATGATATGATTATTCCACATAAAAATTATAAAAATTATTATAAAAGAATGGCCACCATGAGGGTGCAGGGGTAGATGGTATTCCCCACATGACTGCCCTTCTGAATGACATGTTTCATGGAACACTTGTATGACAGGAAGTTGAATATAGTGTGGAAGCTAGTTGGGAATGTCAAGACTTGACTATGTCCCAAGAGCTGTGTGACTATGGCTGGGCCAGCAATTACTCCTAGCTCCAATTTCATAGATATAGATATAGATATAGATATAGATATAGATATAGATATAGATATAGATATAGATATAGATATAGATATATAGTTGTTGGGCATAGGTAGGAGAGGAGGTCCTTGGTCCCATGAATGCTGGATGCCCCAGTGTGTGGGAATTGGAGGGCAGGGAGGTGGGAGTGGGAGGATGGGTTGCAGCACATCCTCACATAAGCAGGAGGAGATAGGATGAGACAGGGTTTTCTGGGTGGGGGGAAATGGGAAAATGGAATAACATCTGAAATGTAAATAAAGTATCCAATAAAAATATTTTCAAATAAAAAAACCAAACTTGTATACCACCAAAACAAAAAACAAACAAACAAACAAACAAAAACCAAACAGTGTCCTATTATCAGGAGAGGTCATGTTCACATAGAAAGGTACCATTATTCACACTAACACACAGGGTAGTTATATGACCTTTGGTTAGAACACACTTAACCCTGGGAGAACATCTGTTAAGAAAATAAATATTGTTTATTTCTTCATGTGAATTACAGAATAGGCATACAAGACTGGAGATCCTAGAAACTAGAGCTTCATCTGTGTGAGGCATCACATTAACTATTCTAGTACAAATTAATAAGCCCACCAATATTCCAGTTTAGCTTGTAATACTCTCAATTAAGATGGATTAAAGATGAACTCACAATGCTAACATTTTATAACTGCAAATTCTATGTGGAATCAGTTAGAACTCATTGATATTTGACACAATCACAGTGTCTTATAGTCATCAACATTATCTTGTTGTTCAATGTTTTTCTTATCCAAACAGCAACCCTTACCCAATGCACTATTACTCTTCCCCATGTTCACAACCCTATGTCAGGTATAGTTTTTCCATCTGTAAATTATGTGTATATTGTTTCCTCATCCTGAAAATAATTATCCATGCTGCAAAATCTTTCATTCACAGAACTTTCTTCTCCCTTTTGCCATGGTTCTAACATCTATAACTCAAGCTGACTTCCTATGGAACTATGGACTGATTCTTACCCAAAGACTGGCACCATGTTTCTGCCATTAACTGCTCACCTACTCTATTCTCCAGGTGCAAACATTTTTATCAGAAGGGTGGATTATGCTTGTGCCCCTCAACCTACACACACATACACACACACACACACGTGTATGTGTGTATAACTGTATATAATATACATTATATAATATATAGTATATTATATATATATATTGTGTGTATAAAACTTATCTAATGTCAGTAAAATAAAAAGTGATATAGCAGGAAAACTTATAGGTACTTGGTGATATGTAGGGATTGGTTCTGATGCTGTGATCAGGAATCTCTGCATGTGAACGCTGAAGGTGATGTTACTCAATTGGGGAACACACTAGAATCATCATATAAGGGGGAAATTTGAGCTGTCAATCTGTATACAATCAGACTAAAATGGATTCTTATTTTTCATACATTCTGCTTAATTTGTTTAAACTGTGAATCATGAAGCATTGATTGGCCCTCAATTTATATAGGTATCCTCTTGTGAATACAGGTCCAAACTGTAGGTCTTACCGAAAAGTGGCAAAAAAATTTTCAGTAGGCCATAGGAGAAAAAGGGTCTTGGAACTACAGTTTTTGTTTCCCCTGTAAAGGATCACATCATCCACGGCCCACAGGTTATTCAGTGGTATGATGCATTTGATCTTAAACTTCCTTTTCCTAGAAAGAGAATCAAGTGTATCTGTTAGTTTGATTTGCATTGTAGTTGTAATCGCTTGTAGAAATTCCCAGTTCTTCCTGCCCCAGAGCAGAACAAGACTCCTTCATTTTATCACTCAGGCACAGTTCAAACCATGGTAGATGGCATTCACCAAATCATGTGTTGAAAGAAGTCACTGGATACAAGATTCCCAATGCACGCAACTTGACATAGCCTGATTGTTTTATGATTGGAGAATATGAATGGCTATACTGTGAACATATATATATGTGTGTGTGTGTGTGTGTGTGTATTAATGTATATGTCAATTTTAGAAAGCCATGTGTTTCAATATTTCATCCCTCATTTTTGTTAATTAGTAACCATTTTGCTTTATTTCCTTAACATACATACCAAAAAATGTTAGTTAAAATTTTGTATTTTAATTAATTTAATCATTTTTCCAAAATAAATAATGTAGAAATATTGTCTGACTGAATAAAATTTGTTTTCCATTGTCCTTCTCTGTATATTAGGAAGTCACATCAGCTCACTACAATGGCTTCTTTAGTAAACATATGATGCACATCCCATACAAGTATACAAAAGATTATTATCCCAATATTTTAAACAAATTATTAGAATTGTGTCTTCCTATCAAGCATTCTGATCTTATCAAACATGTTTGTAAGAAATAATAATCTTGTAATCATATCTTTCCTGTTTTCATCATATCTTTTATATGGAGTTTGTCTTTTGAGAAGTTCACATACATAAAGTGCTTTCATTTATTTTTTTGTTGCTCTCTTTTTTCTCTTTAATCTATTGACAGAATCCTTTCCACATTTGTGACTGTTCTATTTTTTTATAATAGACTGCATATTACCTCTGTGTGTTTGTGTGTATGTGTGTGTGTGTGTGTGTGTGTGTGTGTGTCTGTGTGCGTGTGTGTTAAATTGGATATGTAACTCAGCATTGGACACTTAAGCTAGTATGTTTGTCCAAAACTATAAATACTGACTCTGCGTCTCTCAGATTCAGGAGACAATATGACACAAAAATAAACCCTGATTCAAAAATCGTATCTATAAGCCCACCTAAACTGCAAATGAGTGATGTTTTTGAAACATGATACTACAGAGAATGATTTTCCACACTATGTAATATAACATGGAATGGTCAAAATTAAAGCATATTTACTAAAGCATAGTAAAGTTTACTAAAAGGATACACATACACACTCACAAACATACAAACACACATATTAATCATATGAAACATCTGTACTTACATTTTTCCACCACAAGACATCAATTGTACATATAATATACATATATGTATATATGAACCATATTTTAGAAGAAATGCCTAAACCTAAAACCTTTAATTTTAATAGGTATAAAAAGAGATCATCTTCTTTGAAAACGGTAATAATGAGAATTATCTCCTATGGAACTACTAATGTTCTTTCCATAATATGAATGACACTCTCAAAATAGTTTTACCTATTATTACCATACAGCAAAAGTGGAAAACTAGATGGCCTCTCAAGAAAAACAGTCATTCTAGTTTCCTTTACTCTCAAAAATCAAAGTGAATTTCACTTACTTACATTGACTACACTTAAAAGATACACTATCAGTATATATCAGTTTTTAATTCAAATGAGTTGATTACTATCTTTTTTTTCTAAATGTATTTCCATCTGTAGACTGAAGGGGAGTTGGGCAGAAGTGATAAGAAGGATGGACAGATTGAAAGACAGCCAGGCCATTCACCTATTTTGAGCCTGCACCAGTCAGATACTAACTACCATTTTCTATGCTGGGAGCTTACAGTGACTGGTCAGGTTTCACAGGCAAATTTACAACATTGGTAGTAGGGGAGCACCTTAAATAATTCATTTTTTAAATTGTGTCTAAAACTTTTGTCAAAACAAATTGAGAAACGTATAGGGGAGTGTTCACCAAGCCTAAACCATGGCAGAGGAAAGAGAAGTTGCGATCATGAAGTAATTATAATTATAATCTTTTTTTTAAAAAAAGAAGTAAAAGCACATAGGTTATTTTTGTACAAAAAGCCCAATTAACGTGTAGCCTCTCATAGTGAGGAATGCATGCTGCATATACTCACAGGTTACTAGACACAACCAGAACATCATTGAATAAGGATAGATATCTTTTCTTCCTTTTGTTGTAGCTCGTGATTTCCACGGGGCCTTGGCACAGCAAGGATCGATGTACTCCTCCCATGTCTCCCTTAACAAGGGTTTCCATATACAAAAAATAAGATTCTCCTGGTACAGGTCTCCACCTAACAGAACAAGACTTAGTGGATAAGTTATAAAACCAATGTTCATATTAAATTTTAAAGAGTTCATGATATTAAAATACAGTAAATAAAGTTGAAATAAAGATCTGAGGAATATTATAGCAACATTTATAATGGTAACATTACATTTATAATTATAACATATGGTATACATGCATGAAATTCAAAAATAAATAAAAATGTGATACTAAAATATAATTGTAACTTTTAACATAAATAATATGCTAATGAAAAAGATAATAAGAAATTAAAAAATTAACCATAGTTAAAAATTTTAGGCTGCTTTTTATACATGTGAGCATCCTGTTCTTTCCTATATTGGCCTATACATTTGTTTCCTTCAGAAATTTCTTTTTAAAGTGATTGTCCCTTCTCCAAACTGTCTTGAATGGTGGAAACTTAGAAATGAGCAGCTGGTATAGATTGTCTTCTGAAGGTGTAATTTTATTCATCTAAACAACTCAAGCCAAAGACTTCTGCTTGTGCGATCCTAATGTTCAGTTGAGCTGTCAAAACTGTTATAATAAACTAGATATCTGTCAAATAAGAAAACAAACAAACAATCAAACAAACCCTCCATCTTTCAAGAAATATTTGTGAAGTTGGTCTTGTCCAGAATAACGGTTATTTCCCTTGCCTCTTGCCTGTGGTTCCTGTAAGGATATCATCATGGATTCTGGGCAGTAAAAACACTTGTACATTTTAAAGTCTCCACCTAGATTTCTGTACCTCTCCAAACCTCTCCATCTCCTGTGCTATGCTAACTATACAGTCCCCTTCTCCATCTTTATGAGTGCAAAGTTACTCCTACTCAAGTTATCCCCATTTTTCTCTTCTGATATTCTTCCTTCTCTATTACCCAGCCGTGGCCATAGCAAATCTGTTTCTTTTTTCTCTTTACTCAGAACTCTTCCACCTGCCTCTGAACATGCTTCTTCTCTTATCCCTAATGAAATCCTTCCCTGTAATACCAGAGTGGCAAATCTTCTGCTGGCTTCTTTACTGTGACCTGCTCATACAAATGGGATATTTGTGATACATATTTTCTTTAAGGGAATATAATTTTGGCAAAATATGTTACATCTTTCAAAAAAGATGTACAAAAGCACCGTATCTTTTAATTAGAAAGCACTAGGATTCCTGTGAATCCAAATGTCAAAGAGATACAGCCACCAACAGTTGTCATCACACACTTCAAACAATAATGTTAAAATATGACAAAAATAATACCAACTCAATTTCATGATAAGGAAAATTGAAAGCAAATGAACATGTCTGGAAAGTCAATCCTATCTGAATTAATATTCAAATACTTAGAATGATTCCAATGAAGGTAATATTTGTTAGAAACTATAACAATTTGAAGAAAACCAGCAAGTTATTAGATTTTGGGTGTACCAAAAAAGTCTGACCTTCTTTTTTAAATCTTTGTAGTCATGTGGTTTTAAAAAATTGGGTTGCATATAAAATAATCCTCACTCATAAGTTGGACAGATTTTTTTTGAAATTTACAGAATCCTTTCTCCTGTATGCTCAAAGCATACCTCTCCTCACAGAATAATGATGTTCCTACAGAAGATTGATATTGAATATTTTTTTCTTTTTAAAAAAATTTTTTAAATTTTATATTTTATTTACATTTCAGATGCCATCCCCTTTCCCCATTTCCCCTCCCTAGAAAACCCCTATCCCATGCCCCCTTTTCCTTTTTGCTTTTATACAATTTTTAAAAATGTTAATCAAAGGCTTTATAAATTTCGTAATACTCAATCAGAAGTGTAACCCAATACCCAACCTATATATAAAAACTATCTTTGACTGGTGGAGACATGTGAACATCTGACTCCATGCCCCCTCTCTCTTTCTCTCTCTCATCACCTAGCTTCTCCTCTCCTTCATCTTCTCTCCTTACTCCATCTCTTTCTCTCAGCACTCCTTCCCACTTAGCTCCTCCTACATATCACTCTTCCTGTTAAAGTAAAACTTTTCTCTCAGAATACAATTAGAGCATACTTATTCCTAATTGTACCAGTGAGGTACAAGATAGTCCTAATACCCAGTCCATCATTTTGTTGACTAACCAGAACCTCTGTCATCTATCCTAACTAAAACACTTAGTTCTGAACCTGGCTCTTTTTTTTTTTTTGTTAGAATGAATGTCAGCTGAAAACCATCTACTCAGATCTTTTCTCTCAAAGTAAATAGCCAGGATTGGCTATGAGACTATAGGTCTTCAACCCTGTCAGAAATCCAGAAAGACTGAGTTAACAGAAGTTATGGGAAGCATTAAACATAGCTTCTAAAACTTAGCCAATTTATAGAGACTGCTGAACACCTGGAAAGCCCCTATACTACCGAACGTTGGAGCATCAAGTCTTCAGCCTTCTGGCCAAGAATCATCTGACAGACCTTAGAGATGCAGAATTATTAAGGGCTGATTTCTCTGTCTAGGCAGATATAATCAGTTGACTATTCTGCAAGTGTGTCCTTTTCTGGACAGTAATTTGTCTGTAGATGGAAAGAGGCAATTCTTGCCTAGTGGCTGTCACCACACAACTGGAGTAACTCCAAAGATGCTCAATTTCTTCTTAGAATCCATGACAGGAAGCTGTCAGGTGCAGACAGGTCTCTAATCAAAATGAACATTAATATATAAATATTTGTAGCATCAGTTCTATGGAATTGGGATGTTTTGAAAACCAACTATCCATGTAAGGTAACCTGGACTGTTGTCTGTTCACTCCTCTCAGCTATTTCTAAATAAAATATGGAAAACACCCAAACAATAAACTCAAAGCCATGAATTTGCTATAGTCCCTTAACTCATAGGCTAACCGTCCCAAATCAGTTAAAAAAGTTAAAGAAAGACTGGGTCTAAGCCTTGTATTTCTAAATGTGTTATACAGGCTCAATGTCCATGAGAGTATCAATATTCATCTCACTTTTATATCAATAAGAAGCTCATACCAATGAAAACCTTAAATTTGAAATCAAAGTAAGCTGGGCAGTGGTGGCTCATGCCTTTAATTCCAGCACTTGGGAGGCAGAGGCAGGCAGATTTCTGAGTTCGACACCAGCCTGGTCTACAGAGTGAGTTCCAGGACAGCCCGGGCTATACAGAGAAACCCTGTCTCGAACACCCCCCCCAAAAAAAAATCAAAGTAAATTTTGTACCATTTAAGAAATTACAACTTCATCTTGATATTAATTATACAGATTTCTACCAATAGGTTATGACTATACAATAAATCTTAGCTAATCCTCCCTGTTCCAACAAAACCACTACTTTTCCCTAGAAAGACAGACCAATATTAACCACCTTAGTCCCCAAGCCCAGGGAATAGGGGCACTGACTCTTCTTTAACTATATCTCAATGCCCGGTATTGAATATTTTTACAATGACTACCTTTTCAAGAAACTAGTGCTGAGTTGAGAGTTAGCTCATATGATCTGTAGGAATGAAGAGAGAACATTTCCTGATATGATTAGTCTATCATGAGAATCTAATTAGTTATAAAAATACCTTTTCTGGGCAACTGGAAGTGAGAACATTTCAATGTAGTTGAAATTTTTATTTTGCCCTCCTATTCCAGAACGCCAAACTAGTGACTGCCTTTGGTAGACAAACCACTGAAGTGTGAGGGCTCTGTAGTAGTTAGGCTGTAGGACCATGTGCTGTCAATAGTCTAAGGCTCTTGCATCTGACAAAATGACACATGCAGTTCCTTTCCTTATACTTAGTGGCTTTAAATTTTTTTTCTAGTAATTGTTGAAATGTAAGTCTTTGTAAGGAATAACATATTTTCATAACTCCACATATCTATATGAAAGTTATATAGGTGAGAGATAGAATATAGAGACAGGTGTATGATAGATTAATAGACAAATAGATTGAGAGATACTCTTTGGGTGGTTTCCTTACTGTACTCTGCTCATATAATTCAATCACTAAAACAAATATCAAGTGAATATCATGCTGCCCAAAACATATGATATTTCTTTCAATGAATATGTAGGGAAACACCAGCTATTACCTAGAAAGCAGTTAAGACCCACAAGATTCAAGGAGTCAGGAGGAACAGAAGCCAATGGTTAGCATCACACACATCCCACAATAATGTAAAGATGTTTACAAAAATAATACCAACTCAGTTTCATGATATTCAAAATTAAAAGTAAATGAACACGTTTCAAAATGATTCCTTTCTATCTGAATGAACATTAAAATTTTGAAAACTTTTTAAAAATCCCACAATATATCTAGGAATAAAATAACAATTTGATGAAAACCAGAGAATTCATAGACTTCAGGTTGAAGTCTGACCAGTTTACAACAAAGTTTAAGTTCACAGTGGGTACAAACAATTAGGTAATCTAGAAAATAGTCCTCTTTCATGTCCAGGATAGATATTTTTGAATACTTATAGAAAACTTTCTCCTGGAAGCTCAAAGCATACTTCCCCTTACCTGACAACTTTGTTTCTTTAGAGTATTGGTACTGAATATTGCTAATGAGTAATTTTTATGAAGGCACTGCTGAGATAAATGTTAGTTCACATGATCTGAAGGAATCAAGATAGACCACTTCCTGATTCCATTAGAATATCTATCACTAGAATCAATTTAGTAATTGTATACATACCTTTACAGTGGATCCTGGAATCAAGAATCAATCAACAGACTTGAAGTTATCGATTACCTTCTAGGCACTAAATACCAAACTGAACACTGCAGTTGGTAAACTAGCCACTGAAGTCTGAGGATTCTTTGGTAGTCAGGGTGGCAGGTCGTTGTGAAGTCAAGATTCTAAGGCTCATGCTATAACTGACAAACAAGTCCATTTTATGTCATTCAATCTTTTGGTTTTAAAAACATATTCTTTTAACATTGTTGAACTGTAGGTATTTTTATTAAATAAATTTTAACAAAAATATGTGTGATATGATAAATAAATAATAAATAGATGATAGAGATAGACAGACAGATAGATAGTTATCAATAATAACATCTGTTCATGAAAAGAGGAAACATTGTGAAATGCATATTCATTTTAAAATATTCTCAATACATAATGCTTTTTTTACGTATCAAAGGTATACATGAAAGGCAACATCATTAACACTGTGAACCTTAAAAACCAACATGCAAATGTTATAGGAGACTTTAAAATGAATGTGCTTTACTGAATAGATTCAGAAAGCTTCATCCATAGGGAGGTCAGACAGCATTGAAGATTTGTATATTGTTTTTCCCACCATAATGATGCTTATTTCAGATTATAGTTAAGTATAAAATACATTCTTTAAATGAAGTCATTCTATCATCTACAACTTCAATATAAAAACCATTAAAATAAATATAAAGTACAATTCTATTTTATTTCTATTATTTGAAATTTGAGGTTTAAATATTAGTCCCTGTTCTTCCTTTTATCAGATGAATCATTATATTTTCTGCCACCTTCCTTTTATTAAATATAAATCCCTATTTCATACAACACATTCTGATAGTTTTCCCTCCCTCTACTCCTCTCAATCCCTCTTTACCACACACACACACACACACACACACACACACACACACACACAAACACATTCCTTCCCTCATATCTGGGTTCAGTCCATTTCTTTCTCTCATTAGAAAAGAACAGGCTTCTTAGAGATAACAACATGACATATCAAAATAAAATATGGTAAGATAAAACAACAACCATTATATTAATGTTGGACAAGCTAGGCCAACAGAAAGTAAAAGACCCCAACACAAGGCTAACTCATTTATACTTTTTAAGGATATATACAAAGGATCCTTGTAGACTTTTGCAGGCCTTGTGATTCCTGCTTCAGTTTTCCTGAGTTATTTGAGTTTTGGTCATTTATTTTAGATGACTTTGTTCTCCTGGTCTTCCATCCCCTATGGCTCTCTCATTTCCAGATTAGAAAAGCAGTCTTTACCATCTTTATTACAGAATTTAAACACTACAAATATTCATTACTTTTCAGAATAAACTCAAAATATGAAAATATGTATTGATAAATTTTGTAATATGGGAATTGATAGATTGACCAAAGTATCAATGGATGCAAGATTTCCATATTTCAGTCAGTTAGGAGTGATTGTAATTATATAGATTTTTTCCTCTGTATTTATTTTATCCCAAAGGCCTAACTTGGAAGTTTTATTTTCATGGACATTTTCAATCATATACATACGTGTGTACAATATTCTTTTAATATTGTTATTCTTTAAGGTAGTATGTATACAAAAACATCACCCTGGGGTCTTGGTGTATGGACAAAAGGTAAACAGGAGAAATTAAATCTGAAGATATTTTTGGAGTTTTCAAAATATCTTTCATTGAATTTAAGTACTTCTAGAAAGCTTAAAACACACCTTGCCCTTTTGAAATACAATACCTGCTAGTGCTATTTTGTTGCCCACCCCAACAATAACCAAGGATCCAGGTCAATACCATTGAGAAGATATGGCCACAGCAGCTACCTAAACCTTACTATTGTTTAATAGCCTGCTTTCCAATCACCACTAAAAATGAATGCTGAAGAAATATCTGTTATGTCATATATACATTTCTGAATATGATGATCTCATTTGAAACTTTAATTGACACAAATGTTACCTGTCTGTAAAGGGGATAAATATTCAGTTGAGAATTTGTACCAATCATGTAGGATTTAAACATATAGAAACAAATCCAAATATCAAGAATACTGATCAAAAGATGAAAGGCATCTTTAAATACAGAAATTATCCAAGGTAATAACAACGAAGTAGTAAAGGATAGAAGACAGATCAGTAGTATACAGCTACCAAGTGTGCTTAAAGAAGACTTATCCCTGCTAGTCAAAAGATAAAATATCAGCATCTGACGAATGGACAGATAATCAGTATAATTCCATTTTGGGTTGGACAATATATTCTCAAGCCCCAAAGTATCATTGGCCATCTGTGGACCATACAACCCTGAAATGCTAGATTTCCCCTGATTTCAGTGCTATTGTTTTTCTGGTCCAGAAATCCTGCAAATTGACACATGCATGTTTTGCATCACTTCTTCAGTCTCTGCTGAAGAATGAGCACATCTCAGGTTTCAAAACTTTATTTATTGTTTTACATTTTTATTGGATATTTTATTTATTTACAATACAGATGTCATCCCATTTCCCAATTTCCCCTCCCTAGAACCCCCTATCCCATTGCTCCTCCTCATTTATACAATAGATGCAAATAGCCAAGGAACAAGCAAGACAATAAACACAAATAGTCAAAGAAAAATCAAGGCATTAAACCCAATTACATATGAACACTCCCAGGATCATTGTTTCTAAGGGCTTATCAGGATGACCAAAGTATCTGAGCCTACTTCCCTGTCCTAGCACAAGGTCATTTTCATGTCTGAAGCCTACTTCCTTGTTTCTAGCCTAAAACTTAGATTCCTGTCTGAAATTACATCTTTGTTCTAGCCTAATATTTAGATTCCTACCTGAAATTTTTTGTTCTAGTCTAATGTCAGATTCCTGCCTGAAGCCTACTTTATTGTCCTTGGCTAATGTCATATTCCTGACAAGAAGCCCATTTCCTTGTCCTTGGCCCATGTCAGATTCTTGACAGGCAGCCCCAAGGGCTCTCCACCTCTCCCCCTTTTTAATTTCATTAACAAGACTGAGCCTGTCTTTGGTCATTCTGATAAGAATGTGTTCCTTAAGCATCATGGAATATGCATTATCAAAAGCAATGTACTTATGTCTTAGGTTGGTAAGGCTCTGTGCAGAATCTTACCCGTCCTTGGCTTGCCAGCTTGTTAATTTAATAACTGTCTGGGGATCCATTTTCAGGTTCAAGCCATGTACTTTAGCTGCCAACATATTGATGTTATTAAAGAAAAGCTTTATCATGATAGGCAGAGAAAAAGTTATTCCAGGACAAAAAGGGCATATACAGCATGATCAAGCTATATATGCCATTTTTGATACTTGTCCAAAATAGAAATTCTGACCTCAGGCTGTGGGTAATTTTATCAGCAGTATCTGCAGCATCAACGTTCAGCAGAACAGCATTCTTGAAATTCACAAACTCCATATGTATTGTTAAAACTTCCAGAGAGCTGTTGGAATTATGCCAAATACACTGTGTCATTAAACTTCTTCCTATTTATAATGACTACCAATGTAAATTTTAGAACTAACATGAATCCAATGCTATTTGGCATTATACTCAAGATGGCTCCTTACCCTTAAATTCTGCACCTCCTTCCAGTAATTAGAATAGGACAAAGAGCATCAATCCATTCTTCCAAATGCCTATCTAAATCCTCTGGTATATTCAACACATTAGTAATATTTTTTGCTAAATGATTAACAAGAGTAGCTGTCTTAACTCTTTGTGTCAATGCTCTTGCAGAAGCAGTGGTGCTAGCAATTAATGTAATTAAAGCTGTTACACCAGCAATAATCAAGGCCACTACCCTCTTGCTTCTGCTTAAATCCTGTGTTATTTCTTCCAGTACTTGCAAGCTATTTTTAGAATACCAAGGTTTTGTGATATTCAGGGCACTAAAACAAAAGCTAGTTGATAGACCTCCATAACTGACATGCAGATTTCAAAACACAAACACAATTAGAAAATGTACAATCAATGCAGCTTACATTAAATACTGTTGAAGAAACTAATGTATTTTTAACTTGACAATTACAAAAGCCTTAGCACACATGTTAACATCTGTTTGAAATCCAGGTCCTGTCCCAACTTTATCTCTTGCTAGTATAATATCATAGAGAACTGCGGCTTCCAAATATGTCTCTGAAAATGTGCAGAAGCAGCCTTCCAAATGAAGACTGTTATTTCCAATATTAGATTGATTTCTAGACCAGTCCATGATTGAGTCTGAATAACTGGTCACATTTAATAACAATACAAGAAGAATTATAACTTCTCTTTTTGATTCTCTGTTCCACAATGTCTAAGAACTTGAGGCAAGGCAGCTTGTCCCATCAGGGGTATAGGTAAGCAATGGTAGGCCAGGAACTTATGTCCAATACAGCTTCTCAGTCACCATGGTCAGGGCACTCAGCCAGCTCACAGGTCAGCATCATTCTTTGTCCTGGCATCAGCATCAGCATGTCTCACCCATAGCTCTGGCAACCACCATGCTCTTTCAGTACCCTGCAGAGAAAACACAAACATACCCTCTTCCCCATATTTAATACCTGATCGGATCATGCCTTATGCCAGTAATTGGAGCCTTCCCTTTCACTTATGCATAAGTATGCCTAGTTGTACAGCGCCATAGACACTCAGTACAAAGTTCCTTGGCATCCAATTTTTTTTAAAAAAAAATTTTTAAATAAAAAATAAAAAGAACATGATTTGAAGAAATTTGTGGTGTATAGGGATATATCACCCCCTTTTTATTTTATGAAGATATTGCTTTAAAATTCCATTGTTCCATTCCACAGTCTCTTGTCCTTGACCATTATAAGGAATCCCCATAATATGGGTAATGTTAAATTGCTGCTAAAAATTCTCAACTGTTGGACTGCTATAGTCAGTTCCATTATCTGATTTTGGGGGGGGGTTTGTTTGTTTGTTTTTCTTTTTTTATTATTGGGTATTTTATTTATTTATTCAGATATTATCCCCTTTCCCTGCTGTTTCCACACCCAGAAACTCCTTAACCCATCCTCCATCCTCCTATTTCTATGAGAGTGTGGCCCCACTCATCCACCCACTCCCACCTCCCTTCCCTCTAATTCTTGGATGCCTCCCTGGCCCCAGCTCTCTGTTTTGTTCTGCAGATACCTGCCATCTACTCACCACAGCCAGTTGCAAATATCTATTCCTTTTCATGGCCATTTCTAATGTCTCTCCTGTCATTCTCTTTCTCCCCTTAAACCACATATTCCCTCTTCCAATCATTTTTTCCAGTTCCCTCCCTTCATCTGCCTCACATGAATATTTTATTTCCCCTTCAAAGTGATACAGTCTTGGGCTTTCCTTCTTGTTTAGCTTCTTTGAGTCCGTGGAGTGTAACACCATATGTGCATTTTATGGCTACTATAAATGATAATTGAGTCCATACCATATATATCATTTTGGAACTAACTTACTTCACTCAGGATGATATTCTCAAGTCTGATTTTTGCTTGCAAAGTTCATGCTGTCTTTGTTTTTTATGGCTGAATACTATGCCATTGCTTAGATATAATACATGTTTTTATTTGTTCAGTTGTATGATTTTTTGTTTTTTCCATCCTACGTTTGAGAATCACATCGATTTTTTTTTTTTAGTTTCTGACTATTACAAATAAAACTACTATGCACATAATTAAGCAAGTATCTTTGTGGAATGTTGGAGCAAATTTGTGTATATTCCCAAAAGTGGTACAGCTGAGTCTTGAGATAAAACTGTCCCCAGCTTTCTGGGGAATCGCCAAGTTTATTTCCCAACAACAGTGAAGAAGTGTTCCCCTTGCTCCACATTCTCTTAGGCATCTTCTATCTCTTGAGTTTTTGATCTTAGGCATTCTGATGTGTGAAGATTAAACTTCATATTTCTTTTGATTTGCTTTTCCCTGATGATTAAGGACTTTGAACCTTTATTTATTTTTCTTTAATTTTTTGATTTAATTTTATATAATCCCTTTTTAGACTCCAGATTTTATCCCTTCTCTGTCCACCCTCTGACTGTTCCACATCCCATCCCTCCTCCCCCGTCTCCATAAGGATAAAACTACCCTCCACCCAAGTACCCCACCAGAACTCTCTCTCCACAAGCTGATTCCTCTAGTGTCTTGTGGTTTAGGTGCATCTTCTCTGACTGAACCCTGACCAGGCCGTCATCTGTTATATATGTGTTGGGGGCCTCATATGAGCTGGTATATGCTGCCTGTTTGGAATTCCAGTGTCTGAGAGATCATTGAGACTCTTACAGTGTTACCCTCCTCCTCAGCTTCTTCCAGCCTCTCCCTAATTCAACCACAGGTGTCAGCAGCTTTTGTCCAACGGTTGGGTGTAACTTTCTGCATCTAACTCTTTCAGCTGCTTGTTGGGTGTTTAGGAGGGCAATACTGATAGGTCCCCTTTTGTGAGAACTCCATAGCCTCAGTAATAGTGTCAGGCCTTGGAGCCTCCATTGGGCTTGACCCCACTTAGGGGCTATCACTGACCTCCTTTCCTTCAGGCTCTTCTCCATTTCTGTCCTTGCAGTTCTTTCAAACAGGAACAATTTATGGGTCAGAGTTTTTGACTGTGGGACGGCAACCCCATTCCTCACTTGAAGCCCCGTCTTTCTGCTGGAGGAGGACTCTACAAGTTCCCATTCCTCACTGAAGGGCATTTCATCTAAGACGCCTCCCTTTTAGTCCTGGATTCTCTCAGCTCCCAGGTCTCTGGTACATTCTGGAGGGTGCTCTCACCTCCTACCTCTTGAGGTTCCCTGTCTCCATTCATTCTGCTGGCCCCCAGGGCCTCAGTCCTTTCTCCTTACCCAATTCCTGATCATGTTCCCCCTTTCCCTCTGTGTCCCC
>NC_133429.1:4645743-4672587 GCF_011762505.2 Arvicanthis niloticus | reverse complement strand
ACCACTGCCTGGCACATATTAATAATTCTTGTCTTGAAGAGAAATTCTAACAATAAAACTCATTTTTATTGAACTGGTCCTTGGAGCCATACTCTAAGGCTCATTTGATACAATATCTTTTTTAAAGTTTTTTTTTAAGGTTTACTTTTATCTTAAATATATAAGTGTTTGGTATACATGTATACATATTACTTATGGATGTCAGAAGAGGGCCATCGATCCCCAGAAACTGAGCCACAGGACAGTTTGTAAAATATGGGTGCTGAAACTGAATTCAGGTTCTCTGCTAGAAAAAGAAGCTATAACAACCACCGAGTCATCTCTCCAGTTGCTTAAAGAGGCTTCTTAATTTTTTTTTCTTTTTCTGCAAGAAAGTCAAGAAATTAGGAGCCCTGGGCCTATTTCTTGTGGTTTTATGTTACTCCATGTCTCAATATTGTGCATTTAAATTTTCGTTATATATGGGGCATTATGTTGCTATTCTGTTTTGAAAACTTATTGATCTAAGGTTCACCATGAACATGACTTTCTCCTTAAATGAAGTTTACCTTAGAATTTCCAGAGATTCTTGTAGTTCCACCTTCAATACTTTCATACTTTCATTATTCTGTGGTTCTTAAAACATAGACCACGAGATTCATTATGAATTATTAAACATTACAAAAATATTAAGCTTTCTCTTTGTCACTGGCACAATATCATCATGTGTGGTATAGCACTCAAACATTTTTTTCCTTACTCTAAACCATACAATAACACCTAAAAATTAGATGTTTGAACATAGTTTAAAACTATTAGATGTTTCGAGGCATATGGCATATGTGGTCTTCTCCACATTGTCAGCATGTCTACTAATGTTCCCACCAACTATTTGAAAAATGTCTCAATTTATCACCTTCTTTGTTAGGTTTTATAAAAACTTCATGAAACTCCTTTCATGTTGAAACATGGAATTTGTATGACCTTAAATCTGTGCAGCCAGGCTGTGATCCACTCTTGCGGCTCCATATAATAAATGGTTGCATTTTCCCCTTTGTGATTAGAGTTGCTTCTTGTTTTTTGAGACAGGTTTTCTTTGTAGCCCTGTTTGTCTTTGGAATTCACTCCACAGACCACACTGGCCTTCAACTCACAAAAGATCCTCCTGCTTCTGCATCCAAGCTGCTGGGTTGAAGATGTGCACCACACTGCCCAGGTAGAATTGCATTTTTTGCACTGACAATATCCCGTTTTTCCATGCGCTTTCTATTTGATGAATAATTTTTGCATCTTTGTCTAAAATCAGGTGGCTATCATAGAGTTACGTTGGGTTTTTTATTCCATTGATCCACATAGGTTTAATGCCAGTACCATGCTATCTTAGTTAGGGTTTTACTGCTGTAAACAGACACCATGACCAAGGCAACTATTATAAAGACAACAACAACGTGATTTTAATTGGCTGGCTTACAGGTTCAGAGGTTCAGTCCATATTGTCAAGACAGGAACATGGCAGCATCCAGGCAGGCACAGTGAAAGAAGAGCTAAGAATTCTCATCTTAATCTGAAGGCAGCTAGCAAAATACTGACTCCCAGGCGGCAGCTAGGATGAGGGTCTTAAACCCACACCCACAGTGATGCACCTACTCCAACTAGCCACACCTACTCCAAACAGGGCCACACATTCTAATAGTGCCATTCCCTGGGCCAAGCATATACAAACCATCAAACATGCTTTTTTTTTAAATTATTATTACCACTACTGTGGCTTTCTAATATTCCTAAATGCAGCTATGGTGATACTTCCTACTTATCCTTTATTATTAAGCTGGCTTTTGCTATTTTTGTGCTTCCAAATGAACTTAAAAATTTTTTTTTTTCAATTTCTTGTGAAGAATCACATTGAAGTTTGATGGAATGGCATGATCTAGATTCCTTAAGGTTAGAAACATGCCTCAGTTACCCAGGAAGACACCTTTGTCTGGTGGGTTATATGTTATCATTAGATGACTTCACTACCAACTTTGCTTGCAGGTATTTTGGTTTTGAATCAGGTAGGCTTCTCTCTTGGAAAAAGCCTACAGATATTCAAGCATGCAGAAGATAACAAGAGTGAAGCATATGGCCACAAACTTTGATGCGACAACTCTGTATCACGTCTGAGTAACATTTGTATCATAATGAACAGATCCCAAGACTGAGCGGATGGCCTTCTGACATATGTATGCGTATGTAACTGTAGGACGGGGACTGACTTTATAGGCTTTAAGTCAGCAATGTGTTAAGTGACCACCGAGCAACATTAGCACATGCTCCTGTCTTATTACTTTACGTAAATAATTCCATACTAGCCATCTTATGGCTGTATAAGGGTCTCGTTTATTATGGAGAATGATGACCATGAAGTTAAATAACATTTAGAGAGTACAACATCATGCCAACTATGAAGTGACTATCTCCTTTGCTGTGTGACCCTCCACCGAAAAATACAAAGCGAACAGTAGAGTTAGAAGATCAATCCAAAGGGTATTATGTTTCACCTCCACTGGGGCTCTGAATACCCACAAACTGCTTCTAAAGAGCACTGAACAACACCTTTCTCAACATCATGTGTTTCTACATGAAATGACAAGAAAGGGGAGGTTTATACACACAGAAGATAGCTGGGATATGGAAATCCAAAGCACAAAACAAGAAATCATGGTAGAATGCCAAATCCAAGGCACTGGATTCCAAAGAGAGTAAATCAAATAAAATCAAAGTACTCCCAAAGATAATCATAAGAATGCCTAAATGGATAGAAGATAGATAGATAGATAGATAGATAGATAGATAGATAGATAGATAGATGACAGACAAGATAGTTATATAGATACATATAATACATAGGTGACAGATGATAGATATATACACAGATGATACATAGATGACAGACATGATACATACATACATATAAATGACAGAAAGATGTAAATACAACATGCATGACAAATGATACATACATAGATCATACATACATATGTACATAGACGACTGATGATAGATAGATAGCTAATAGACAGATAGATAGACAGACAGACAGACAGACAGACAGATAGATAATCCTGAAAAAGGAGAATATGAGTAAATATACTACAATAAAACTGGGAATTCATTACAAGATATGAAAAAAAGATTTAATAGCTGTATAAAAACTATGAATATCAAATTAAAATCTTACAAATGAAGAGATTACTAAGTCAAAAACTCAGTACAAAGTCACAGGACTAGCAAGAGGCTCAGTCAGTAAAGGCTCTTACCACCAAACCTGATGAGCTGAGTTTGAACCCTAGGACCCATAGGGTCAAAGAAAAGAACTAATTCCTCTGACTTCCACATATCCCTAGTGCACACTTATACCCACATATAAACACAAATAAACAAACCTAATTATGGAAAATCTTAAAGCGTATAAAAATAATACAGATCAAATAGAAGACAGTATCCGAAAACACTTAGACACTGATGAAAATAAAAACAAACCAAAACATGATGAACAGAAGAGCGTGTAAGATCAACCCCCACTCAAAACAGATTACATTTATGAAGCATGAGGACAGAACTTCAAGTGACAGCAAAAAGAACAATAAAACTGGCAGAAGATCACCTAAATATAGGGAGAGGTCACTCTTTTGACTCAGGAAATATTTAGGATAAGAACTAAAAAGATGGGACAGCACTTATATATGTCATATTATATTTAAAACATTAGTATAGAGAATAATGGAAAATACTAATAATGGAAAAAATTCCAAGAGAAAACCAAGTTATATATAGAGACAGTCATTAACTAGAAATTTCTTAACGGAAACACTAAAAGGCAAATGTCTGCCATGCTAATAGAAAGTAGCTACTGGAGCCAATGAAATGGCTCAGCAGGTAAAGGCACTTGCTATGTAAGATTGATGACCCAAGTTCAATACCCAGAACCCCATGAAGGCAGGAGAGAACCAACATTGGCCGCTGGCCGCTGGCCGCATACCTTGTTATGCATGTCCACACAGACACTCATAAAATAAACAAACATATACTCACAGTAATGCTGAAAGTTTTTCAGCAAATCTTTACAGGCAAATCTTCATAAAGAACACAGATAAACAAAAAATTGTAAGATACCTGAAAACATAATTCAGCAATACATAAAAACCACCATTCACAATCAGGATCAAGATCACATGAATGGAAGCAGAGGTTTTTACTTGTTCCCTTTCAAAAAAAGGTCTTACCAAAATCCAGTATCTGTTCATGACTAAAATCCTAAAGAAAGTAGAAACAGAAAGAGCATCCCTCATATAATAAAAGCAACCATTAGCAAATAATTAGAACAATTAGGAAATATTATAGTAAATAAGAAAAATTAGAAGAATTTTCATTAAAGCCAAGGAAAGGACAAGAGTATCCATTTTCTCCACCGTTAATTCAACATAGTGCAAGACAGCTTGGGAAAACAACAATAAAAGAGAAGAAAACAAAATGAATACAATAAGAAAACATCAATATATCCTAAACTGCACACAATATCAAACAAGAAACCCCGAAGACTGGGCTGGGGGCAGGGGCAGGCACAAACCTTTTATCCTAGCACATGGGAGGCAGGGGCAGGTGAATCTTTGTGAGTTGGACACCAGTCTGCTGTACAGAGCAAGTTACAGAGCAGCCAAGGATAAACAGAGAAACCCTGTCTCAAAAAAACAAAGAAATCCTGAAGACTGCACCAGAAAAGTTTAAAGTGATTCTAAAAATTCAGCAACATCCTAGAATATAAAAATCAAAAGCATGGCTGGGGAAATGGCCCAGTGGATGAAATCCTTGTGGTACAAGCCAGGTGACTGGAGTTCAGAATCCCAGGTCTCAGAACCCACATAAAAACATGCTGTACTAGTTCAAGAGTCTGTAATTCTTTCCTAACTATGGAAAATGACACCAAAACAGAAGAATCTAGCAAAGTTCAAGGGCTAGATGGTCTGTTTAAGAGACAGTATTTCGAAGCTAGAGTGATGGCTCATGGTCAAGAGCACTGACTGCTGCTCCAGAGGTCCTGAGTTCAATTCCCAGCAACCACATGGTGGATCACAACCATCTGTAATGAGATCTGATGCCCTCTTCTGGTGTGTTAGAGAGAGAGAGAGAGAGAGAGAGAGAGAGAGAGAGAGAGAGAGAGAGAGAGACAGAAAGAGACAGAGAGACACACAGAGACAGAGAGAGTCTCAACCAAGGAGGGCAAGGAACACCTAAATTTGTTTGCTGATCTACATATGCACATTCACACGACACTTAGACACAAACACAAAATCAGAGGCTTTTTGATATCACAGCAGCAAATACACTATGAAAAGAATAAGGAAAACAACTGCATTCAAAATAGATACACACTGAAAAGCAAACTAAAATGCCTGGACTAAGCATAAACAAGAAAGGGAGGCAATTAGTCTATAAAATATAATAGTAAAGAAAATCAATTTAAAGACAACACTTCAAAAAGGAAAGACCTCCCATGCTATGTATTGGCATAATTAATGTAAAGGCAGCTGTAATCCCAAAAGTAAACTTCTAGGTTCCATGCAATATACATGAAATTTCAATAACTTTCTTTATATAGAAACCCAAAATTCCTAAAGTGTACATGGAAGCATAACATGGTTAACTAAAGCAAATCTGAGAAAACAAAACAATGTTCATGGTGTTTCCACACCTGATTCCCTGTTTACTGAGCCTGTGGCAAAAGCATCACAAACAAACCCGTGAGTCCATGGAAGAGAAAGACGCAGATGCAAACCTATTCCGCTGTAGCCACCACATTTTTGGCAAAGATGCCGCAAACATACAATGCCAGTCTACTTGAGAAGCTGATGCTGCCTAATTGGATATTCACATTTAGAATGAATAAAACTAGAACTTGTGTGTGTGCAAAATGGTTAATTTCAAGTGGATCAAACACTTTAATATAAAGTCTGACATTGCAACAGCTTTGGGGGCGGGAAGAAAACATTTTAAGATAAGTGTAAACAAAGCCATTTGGTGTGAGCAATGTGCTCGGGAAATCAACATAAATATTGACAGGCAGGACTAAGGGAAAGAAAAAGCTGCAGCAAGACTGAAAAGCCAGCTGACAGCCTACAGACTAGGAAAAAGTCTTTGGTAGCTAACCATGGGATGACAGGACTAATATGTAAAACATACAAAGACAAAAAGAAAAAGGGAGGAAAGAAATCATGGAACGTAATACAGACATACGTGTACACAATACACCCATACACAAAAATAAATACTGTGCTCGTTGAGTTTCAGAATGTTTAATTGATAATGTCAATCCCAGGATAGGACAGAGCAATTCATCCCAAATGGCACTAAGCTGTGCAGCTTAGGGACATCTAACAGATTTCTACATGGGCAGATTACGCCAGCCAACTTTTCACACAAGGAATTTATTGTGGCTTAATCTTTCCAAATGTTTATTACTAATGTCATGTAATAGAGGAAATTTGTGCAAAAGCACAGGCGGTATTGTGAGTTAGACTAATGTTTTAGGTATTGTGAGTTAGACTAATGTTTTAGGGTTTTGGTGAGTTACTTTGATAGACATTGACCTTATAAACTCAGCAAAATAAAACACTTTATTTAAATAACTGAGTTTAAAAAAAAATACTCAGAACTTACTGTATCTCTTTCACGTGGTTTATTTTTAGAAATATCCAACACAAATTAACCTTCAATATCTTCACATTTCTTTCATAGGACTCAACCACATGAGATAATTTCATAAATTTTATCTTATTGGTAAAAATGCAACTTTTTAATATTTACAGGACAATTTCATTTAATTGAAATTGGTGGATAAACCTCCCAAGCTGTGTTCAAACCCAGTAAACAGCACGGGCTTCACTGAGTATTACAATTGCTTAGCCTTTACTTTCTCATTGCTCAAATGAAACACACGCAGCACAAGAACCTGTTGTACAGGTTGTCATCTTACAGAAAGCATGGGGAACCAAAATTATACTTCTGCAGTTCTCATAATCTCTCCATTTTCCTTCATACCTCAAATAAAAGTTGACATCAGACATTCCATGATTTTACACTGGTAGCAATACTATCCGCTGAGTTTCTTCTCACTGTGAGTTCTTTCATGTCTGAGGAGGTATGTGGAACAGGTAAAGGCTTTCCCACACTGCTTACATATATATGGTTTCTCTCCAGTGTGATTTTTTTCATGTATTTGAAGAGATTTGGAAAAAGTGAACGTTTTCCCACATTGAACACACATAAACGGCTTCTCTCCTGTGTGAGTTCGTTCATGACTGCAGCAATCATCACGTTGGATAAAAGCTTTCCCACACTGCTTACATACATAGGGTTTTTCTCCAGTGTGAATTCTTTCATGTCTTCGCAAGGAAGTTCCCTGAGTGAAAGACTTCCCACACTGCTTACACACATAGGGCTTTTCTCCACTGTGAGATCTTTCGTGTATGTGAAGGGATCTGGGGAAAGTGAAGAGTTTCCCACACTGCACACACATATATGGTTTCTCTCCAGTGTGAATTCTTTCATGTTTGTGACATCCAGTGGCATAAGCAAAGGCTTTGCCACAATGCTTACATACATAGGGTTTTTCTCCACTGTGAGATCGTTCATGTATGTGAAGGTATGCAGAACATTTAAATGCTTTCCCACATTGCTTACAGACACAGGGTTTCTCTCCAGTGTGAATTCTTTCATGATAATAGCAAGCACTGGAGTAGGTGAAAGCTTTTCCGCAATGCTTACATACAAAAGGTCTCTCTCCAGTATGAATTCGTTCATGGATGAGAAGTTGGCAGGAACGAAGAAATGCTTTCCCACATTGCTTACAGGCAAAGGGTTTCACTCCAGTGTGAGTCCTTTCATGATTGTGACAGGTTCTGTGATCAATGAAGGCTTTCCCACAATGTGTACATACATAAGGTTTCTCACCAGTGTGAATTCTTTCGTGTTTGTGAAGCTGTGAGGGACGACTAAATGCTTTTCCACATTGCTTACATGTGTGACGTTTCTCTTGAATGTGACTTCTTTCATGCCAGAGAAGGCTACAGGAATCACTCCATGCTTTCCCACATTGTTTACAAATATAAGATTTCTCTTCAGTGTAAGCTCCCTCATAATCATGATCGGAAGTGAAGCCCCTAGAGGCTTCATTAGCTTGTTTGTCTTCATAGGGTTTCTGTCTCATGGGAGGGCTTTTATGCATCCAAAGCAACTCAGAATAAGTGAAGTCCTTCCAACATTTCTTATGTTTCAAAGCATTCTCCATATGTTCCCGATACTGACATGGTTTCTCTCCAGCTTGACTTTTGAAGTGCACGTTTGAGGGTAAATGAGTAAGGATGTCTCTTTCACATTCAGTTATGGCCGGAGGCATTTTTTCATTCACAACTTGCTCTGGACTCTGTCGGTGCGTTTCTCCATACTGATTGCCATAATCATATTTACAGAGTCTCTCAACCATCAGAGTTCTGCAAAACATGAAAAGAGTAATACTATAGATTTATGGTTGGTCAAAGGAAGTACTGCAGGCTGTGTGTTGTGGCTCATGACTGCTGCTATTTAAGAGACAGTGGCAGGAGAGATGCCTGTCTAAGGCCCGACTGTACCACACAGAAAGACCCTTTCCCCAAGCAAAGAAATAAGCGTACTAACTTAATTTCACAAGAATGCATAAACTTTGGGAGGTAAGATGGCTTAGTACATAAAGGCACCTGCTGGAAAGTCTGAAGACAGGAATTTGATCTCCAAGATCTGCACAGAGGATGAGAACCCACTCCAGAGGGTTATCCTCTGACCTCCACAACTGTCCCACTGTGTACACTCATGTACCAATGCACAGACACAAATAAATGTTTAAAACGAGAATCATGATTAACATTAATGCCTGAACATCTAACTAGAGGTCCTGAGGATGCCATACTATCAAATAAGGATGTATAACATGTTCAGGCATTTCACAAACATTAATCATATATGCCACCAAGCCACAGATAACATTTATAATGCAAAATAGCTTCCATTATGGAATTTGAAATAAATAACTATAAGTGACTCAGTGAAATTGCATCTCAATCTAACCCAAAATTCACTTTACTTGACACCTACCCTACATTCAAGTCTAAGTGTAACATGATTAATATTTTGAAATTTTGTGCACAAAGGAAAGTTGTATAATGAATTACAGAAAAATGTTACATAACTTTATGTTACTAGGATCTTCCAATAGTTCTAAGCACTGAAGCTCAATGTATTTACAAAAGATTCTACCACCAGCAAATACTTGATGTAAATCTTTTCCTGAGGGTAATTTACCTCAAGCTTCCCTTAGGATTTTGGTACTCTTCTTCATTATCTTCTTCTGTTTTCCCTAAAAGTAAACCCAAAGAAATTATTCAAAGCTTATTCAAAATTACATTTTTCTGTTATAGTATGACCAAGCATGTGACATTGGACAACATTGTTCTTTCCCTTTTTAAAATCATGCAACTACACAGATGAGCAAGAAACAATTGTTGTGATAAAAGTAAAGAAATCTTTCTGGTTTTGTTGTCACCTATGGAGATCAGGTTCATAAAGGTCTCCTTCATCACATCTCTGTAGAGCTTCTTCTGACTGGAATCCAACATAGTCCACTCTCCTAGAGTGAAGTTCACAGCCACATCCTCAAAGGTCACGGGCTCCTGAAATAATCCACATACATTATAGGAAGAACAGTGGGAAAACACAGGAGCTATATAGTCACGTGCATGATTTATGCTCTACTCTTCAGTCACTGTGTATCTGGCTGGCCCCTTCTATTTCCATCTTTTCTCTTCTACATTTTAGTATGTTTTCCATATGTAGTGTACAATGTATACTACTTATCCTTCCTTACACCAGCTTAGTTATAAAGATGGTGCTGGGGTTCAACACATTTTACTAAAAATAACATGATATATTTTCTGAATGATGTATTCATGTGTTAGTATTCTACATGTGTGTCCTTCCCTCAGCTAGAGTTACAGAAGGTTGTGAGCTATAGGGCATATGTTCTGGGAACCAAACTTGGGTCCTCTAGAAGAGTAGTAAGTGCTCCTTAACCTTTGAGCCATCTCCCCAGGCCCCCAGCACCTTTCTTATTTATAGTACAATTCACCATAGTATTTATATGTGTGTTCATGTATACACATTTACATATGCAATTTAATAAACATATACATTATAATTTATCATTTCATTCCCTGATATCTGGCTAGGCTGTTGTATGATATGGCTATTCTGCAGTAGTAGTGCAGTGCAAGAGATGAGAGTCAAAAATCAAGACTAGAAAAAAAAAAAATCAAGCTGAAATAGGAAAAAAAATCAAGCCGAAATAGAAGCTTCCTCTACGCTGAGGGAGAAACTGCATCAATGATCTGACCAGCAACAAACCCAGTAAGCTATAATACCAACGTGCCAGGCAGCATGCGCCACAATGCAGTGGTGGCATGGTTATTGAGGTGTGCTGGCTAGTTTTATATTGACTTCATAAAAGCTACAGGTCATTTGGGAAGAGGGAAATTCAAATGAGAAACTGCCCCTACCAGACTGGCCTATGGACAACCTATACTGCATTTTCTTGAATGATGATTGATATGTTGAAATGGGAGGGCCCAGCTCCTTGTGGGCAGTGCTACTGTAGCCAGGTAGTCCAAAATGGTGTAAGAAAGCAGGTTAAGCAAGCCAGAGAACAAACCAGTAAGGAACACTCCGCCACGGCCTCTGCTTCAGCTCATGCCTCAAGGTTCTTGCCCTGAATTCCCTCAATGACCAAACTGGAAGTGTAAGAAAAATAAACCATTTCCTCCCCATGTTGTTTTTGATAATGGTGTTTTATCACATCAACTGAAACTAATGAAGACACAGGATAAGCAACTGCTTTCTGATCGTATTTGAGGGATTCTCCACAGGAAAGAACACATGGTTGGTACTCTAAATCATTGCTTAGGGAGGTGACAGGCCCAAAGGGGGAACTAATTAGTGTTGTTCTTCTAAATCAACATGTTGTCAAAACAGTTCTCTAAATATTTATAAACATATCCACAGACATGTACTGCTTTCAGTCTTAGTGAAGGAGCATTTATTTGCAGTAGTTAAAAATTAATGCAAAAAAAAAAACCAAAAAATGTTTAGCTGGGCAGTGGTGGCGCACGCCTTTAATCCCAGCACTTGGGAGGCAGAGGCAGGTGGATTTCTGAGCTCCAGGCCAGCCTGGTCTACAGAGTGAGTTCCAGGACAGCCAGGGCTACACAGAGAAACCCTGTCTCGAAAAACAAAAAACAAACAAAAAATTAATGCAGAGACTACATAACTGGCCAATGTTCTGAGATCAAGGAGAGGTGTGAAATGTGGTCTTCCAGACATAATATAGCCAATGTATCTGGATTCAGACGCTGTGATAACCGGCACAGGATGGTACCCATCACCCCTTCCTGAGGAGATTCCCCTTTCTGAGGATCCTGGCTGTGTGTTTGCTAACACTAACAGGGAAGGAATCATTTTGTTCAGAGCTATAGTTCCCCACACAGCAGTAAAGACAAAGCAACAGCTGGGGATGGTAGACAGCTGGGTATGGTGAAGCACACATTTAGTCTCGAAAGATGGAGGCAAAGGCAGGCGGAGCTCTCAAGTTCCAGGCCAACTAGAGCTACACAGTGAGGCCTTATCTCAAAACAAAATGAAAAACCCACCCACATTCATTCAAGCAATGCTACTTAACTTCAGAAGGGCACAAACTGTTAGGAAAAAATGCTTCAGAAGGAAAAGAAATGAATGTGTGAAGTGGGTATGTGAAAATAATTTAGAACACATTAAATATATGTACACATTTTTTACAAAAAAAAAAAAAAAAGAGATCCAAGTAAATTACTTTCTGAATAGTACTTGGCTATTCTTTTTTTTTTTGAACTTGGCTATTCTAAACTATAAGATCATAAATTTGTATATGAAGATGTTTTTATGTATGCCTATGTGAATACTTCCTTTACATTCCCTAATAATATAGCTAGATCAAGAGGTAATTATAATTTTACTTCTTTGAGGGAAATTCCATATCACTGGATGAATTCACATTACATGAACTTTGTGTGAGAATTTCTTTATCTCTGTTTACATGTGTATGCCTCTTCTCTTTTCTTGATGACCTCTACCATGAAAAGGTCGAGGCCAATCCTCAATGTAGTTCTAGGATTTACACAATAATGAAAGATCCTGAATAGATTTTCATGCTTTTGTTGGTTACTTGAACTTCAAAAGCATGTTCATTCCCCTGTTTATACAGACTTCAGTTTCATACTTCCTTCACTGAGTTCTTCATATAGTTAAGATATTAATCCCTGTCAGATGTCACATAGCAGATTTGTTCCCAGTCTACAAATTGTCTCTTCATTCATTTCCATTGCTAAGCAGAAGGTTTTTTTTTTTTTATCATTTGATGAAATCTAATTAGTGAGTTCATGTTTTTGAGTCTTATTCTGAAAATCATCCTATGCCTTTGTCTGGTATGTTTACTCTCATACCTCAAAGACTCCAGTTGATTCATATTAGGTTGACTATTACAATGAGTGATGGTAAGGGTAACAGTCATTATTCTTTTCATAAATACCCAGCTGTTATAGCACAAACAATTAAAGTTTCATCTCCTCTTGGATACTTGTTCTTCTCTTAAACATCTTTCCCAGGGTAACGGTATAGCTGCGGCCATTTGCTTTGTGGTTCTAGTCACTTGGAACTTCATCTTTTCACTTTTACTCCTTGCAAGGTTCAGATATTTAACATTTTTATGAAGAAGAAATAACATAAAATGAAAAACTCAATGAATCGAAGAACACAACAACAGCCTATACAACACTCTGAATAAGCAGAAGAAATACTATATGGAGCTTGCAATCAACAAAACACTACAAACAAATTATCAGTGACAAACCAAAAAGTTAGCATCACCACAGCAACCAAGAATCCTAGGGTTGCATAAGGAGTCAAAACCTAAATTTAAAAACAAAACAAAAACAAAGGAGGCGGGAGCTGAAGAGATGGCCTAACACTAAAACTCCATGAGACAGGAGGAAGAGATGAGATTAAAAAATAAAGGCAAAGTGAATCTATTCAACGAAATGACAGCAGAAAAATTCTCAAATCAAATCCAAACATATCCAAACACAAAAAGTACTTAAGACTCCAAACATATAGGAGAACAGAGTGACTTTGGAACACACGGTACAGATGTCCAAAAAACAAAGTAATAAAGTAGTATTAAGAGCTTTAAGAGGAAAATGCTGACTCACCAATAAAGGCAAACCCCAAACCAGGAAAGTACACACTGATGGGCTATGCTGAAGAAGCCAGTAACATGTGTATGTGTAAGCAAATATTCACATGGGTACAGCATAACACAGAAAAGAGAGGAAGGCTAAATGTACAGGATGAGGAAGGACTGCAGGCAACAGACAGTTGTGAACGACGACATAAGCCTAAGTGCTTTTCTAGTTCTGATTCTACTATGAACTTTTGGGTTTGGTGGTGAGTAAGTGCATTAAATATGTTCAATACCGAAAGTGTACATTTTAATGTGAAGTTCCACAACTTCCATCCAAATGCCAATCCTAACTCTGTGTGTGTGTGTGTTCACTGAGTTGGGTCTGGTTAATTTTGGTGTGTGATGTTTTAATTTATATGCATGCATTTTATTTATTTACTTTTTTTTAAATAATAAAGCTTTTTTTTTTTTTTTTTTAAATTTAAGCCAGGCACACCTTTAATTCCAGCACTTGAAAGCACAGGCAGGTAGATCTCTGTGAACTTGAGGATAGCCTAGTCTACATAGTGAGTTCTAGAACAGCCAAAGCTATATAGTAAAACACTGAAAGGAAGGAAAGGGAAATTATAAGACGCAAACCCTCAAGACCAATAGAGAAAGAAAAGAACAATAATCCAACCAAACAGAAAAACAACCAATAAAAGTCACAAGAATTGCTGGGCAGTAGTGGCACATGCCTTTAAGCCTAGCACTCAGGAGGCAAGGGCTGGCGGATCTCTGTATGTTCAAGGGCAGCCTGGTCTACAGACCAAATTCTAGGACAATCAAAGCCACACATCCCTGTTTCAAAAAAAAAAAAAAAGACAGGAATTAGTAAACCTCTCAGTAATGACCTCAAATGTGAATGGACTCAATTCCCCAATAAATACATGCAGACTGGCTAATTGGATTAAAATGTTAGATCCAAGATCCGGAGAGATGGTCCATCTGTTAAAAGCACTTGGCTTCAGTACCCAGCATCCCACATGGCAACTAACAACCATCTGTATGTTCTTCAGAATCCTCTGGCTTCTGAGGGCGCCAGATACATGTGATATACATATGTACATACGTATACACATAATTGTTGAAGCTTTCAGTTTCAAAACTACTAATGAATATAGGTCAGCTATGGCTTCAAACAGTAATAAGAATTCAGGAGTCTACTCTCATCTTTAGAACATCCAAGCTAAAAATTTACAAATATACATAGCAGTTAAACTACACCAGATTAAATGGATGTAACAGATAAAATAATATCCCATCTAAGAGATACAGGATATATTCTTTTCAGAAGCCCATAGAATCCACTCTAAAGTCGACCACATTCTAGAATACAAAAAAATTGAAATAATGTATATCTTATCAAATAAATCAATAACAGTAAAAATTAATATAAAGGAAAACTTAGAAAAAAATCAATAAATGGAAAATGAACAATATCTTGAATATCCTGAAACAAAAGAGTAAATTTTTAAATTCTTATAATAAAGTAAATATAAAAGCAAAAACTGCAGTGATCCTTGGGATACATACCTAATGCAATACAGGAAGAACAGTTCTAACTGAGTGCTTATAGTGAAAAGAGACAAGTGTTAAATAACCCAATGATGCAAACACACGGCCTTAGAAAAATGAGAATAAGCCAAAGTCACACAAGAAATAATGAAGACCAGGAAAGAAAGTATGGAATGGACACCGAAAGAAGACACCAAACCAAACAGCTGTTTTATAGAGAAAAAAAAGAAGATTTGCAAGCCCATAGCAATATCAACAAAAAGAGAGAAAGGGCATAAATTAATAAAAAGAGAGGTGACTTGAGGAAGTTACAAAAGGTTCCAATAAAATGCAGAAGAATGTCAAATAATACTCTGAAAACTATATGCAAAACCCTGGAAAATAAGTAAGAGATGAAAAACTTTCTAGGCACAGATGACATACCAAATGAAACCAAGAAAATAACAACCTAAACACATCTACAAGAAATAAGGCTGAAGCAGTTACAATAGTTTGCCTGAGACAACGAAATACCCAGTACTGTACAGCGCTGCTGCCGAAGTCCACAGACGCTTTAAAGAGAGCCTAATACGGATGCTCTTCCAACTTCTGCATAGAATAAAAAGAACCAACCTCATTCTCTGAAGCCAACCTTACAGTAGAGAGCAGCGACCAGGACAGCCCGAGTACTGTGCTATCTTCAGATGTCCTCCAACACACAACTTGTCTATTACTTTTAAATTCAGCCCCACTTAATTTATCAGAAAACAGGAATATAGCTATTTTTTTTTTTAACTCCAGCCACATGAACAGCCTCTAGCCCGTGTCCTAATAGAATCCCTGCTCCCCCATCTGAAGCCTCATGTGCTGGGTCTCTTACTGTCCTCCCTTTCTTAGCATTCTGACTCCTACCAGTAAGTATGGCTCATTAAGCTCTTCTTACAGCATTTTAGGGCTCCTCTAGCCAGCGTAGCACCAACTTCTTTCACATTTGTTGTCAGCTCCTGTGACAGCTCCAGGCTGAGAAGATATGGTGTGGCCATTTTAACAGGAGCCACCATTTTGACAGCTCCTGTGTGGGCTTGAAATCCCACCACGCCTCAATCTGGAAGTCTCCCATTTCTATTATTTAAAACAATCTCTCCCATAGAGAAGAGGAGGCTTATAAATTTCAAGACACTCCTAAAACTTACAAGCATACTCTGTAACATATAGCACTTGGGAGGTGGAGACAAGACGATCAGAAGTTCCAAAATAGTGTAAGGGATACATCAGAACTTAACTGGAAAAACAAAAATGCTGTAAACACCAAAATCAACTTACAAAATATTTTCTCTAGCAGGTAAAAAACAAAGATGTCTTTCTCTCTCAGTCTGACCAACCCAGATTTTCTCAGTGGTCAAACACCACTGTCCAGAGTTGGAGAAATAACTTAGCAGTTAGGAGCACATTTTGTCCTTCCAGAGGACCCAAGTTCAGTTCCAAGCACCCACAAGAGCTACCAGCATCTACCTGTAATTCCAGTTCCAGGGATCCACACCCTCTTCTGGTCTTAGCAGGTTCCCCCACACTGGCAGCATACACTCATACAAACATATTTATACATATACATAAAAAATGTTTTTAATCTAAAAAAACAACACAGAAATTACATTCTCTAGAAAACCTAACAACTACCTGAATTAGAAAGAAAATTAAAATATTAATATTTTTCCCAAGAACTATAATCCTGATAAAAGTTGTTTGGCTTTTGTTGTTGTTTTATTGTTTTTGGTTATACGTAACAGGGTCTCACTGTGTAGCCCTGGGTGACCATGAACTCTGAGACTGGCCTGTCTCTACCTCTAACAGAATTAAAGAAATCCCTCCAAAAAAAAAAAAAAAAGCCGGGCAGTGGTGGCACACGCTTGGGAGGCAGAGGCAGGAAGATTTCTGAGTTCGAGGCCAGCCTGGTCTACAGAGTGAGTTCCAGGACAGCCAGGGCTACACAGAGAAACTCTGTCTCAAAAAAAAAAAAAAAAAAAAAAAAAAAAAAAGAAAAGAAAAAGAAATCCCTCCCATGTACTCTAAATTTGAAGACGTAGCCTAGGGCTAACTAAATAACACAAAATTATACACAGTGGGTGGCAGGAGGGGGTGAAAATCACCTATAATTCCAGCGTAGTCCTGTCTTTCCCACCTTGCCTAAGGCAGCAGTAAGATGCCCGCACAGGAGTTGTCACAGGAACTGTCCACAGTGGCAGCATCTTCTCCCTAGCCTCCAGGAGGAGCAGCTCCACAAAGATGGCGCATCGATCAACATAACCTGAAGCCAGGAAGGACTTCCTGTCCTAACCCACGGGACCAATGCAGGGGAAAGGGTGAAAAAAAAAAAAAAAAAAAAAAAAAAAAAAAACCCACCAATCCCTGAACAGGAAATCCCAAACTCAGGACTTGAACTCACACCACTCCTCAACCTGGAAATTTCTGTCCTGAAAAGCTCCACCCTCTAAGAAATCCTATCCAAGCCCTGTCCTTTGTCCAATTCCCTGATGTCAGCTCTTGGGAGCAGAGGGCAGCTATCCCTGGATTTGTCCCTCCAATAAGTCTCCTTTATAATATTTACTGCCTGGAGTGGCTCTCATCGGAAGAAGCTAAGAAGAAAATAAGCAAAGAAGAGAGAGGGCAGGGCTGAGTCCCTTAAGCTCCTAAACTCCTCAGCTCAGCTGGGAACACCCTCCCCCGGAGCAGCAACACCTCTGCTGAGGAGGAAGTCAGTGGTTCCTGGGCTCCCGCATTTCAGGATGCCTTGCATCTTTTCCCTTCAGAGGTGTATGGTTCCTGGGCTTCCAAGTCCCAGAATACCCTCCCATCTGAGCAGAAACACACCTAGCACTGTGGAGGATCTGAGTTCCAGGCTAGCCTGGTCTACATAAATATTTCCAGACCAACCAACACAGTGAAATCCTGTATAAAAAGATAGAAGAATGACACATCCCTCCCTGCCCTGGGCTTTTTTCGCCTCTATCAAGGCTCTCCTTTGGTAAAGTTCTTCAAAATCTACCCTTTGCCCTAGAAACGATCAGCTTAATTGATCAGTACATACAAATTAAATTTTTTAAGTAAACTTAAATTTCTCTCCTTTCTCCAAATTAGGGAATTTTGCCTATCACAGCTAATCCAGCTGTGTTCGCATAAAACGAACTCAGGATGAGGGATGGAGATACGGGTTTATGGTAAAGCGTTCGCCTAGCCTGAGGTTCGATTCCCCAGTACTTTAAAAAAGAAGCCTAAAGGAAAAAAAAATTCCTTAGGGTGACCATAGTGTAAAACTAAAGCAGGGAACAAGAAAATGAAAAAGTACAAAACAGTGCACACCACCCACGTGCCTTCACCGCAGTCTGGACACGGCGTCACCAACTTGCCAGAGCTGCAATGTCTGCGGAGGCTCAGGTTCGCGGCGCAGACTCATCATGGGAGGACTAGAAACTGGGAACGAAGCAGCTTCACAGGGAAGGGACAGGACTGGAAGCCAGACTCTGCCTGCAGAGCGCGCAACTCAAAAGCACCCGAGTGGAGGGCGCCACTGCCAGACTCCACCTCAAATTGCTGCACACGTCCGGGAGCCGGCGCCACCTTGCAGGAAAGCCGCGGCAGTGTCAGAACCCTCCACCCACCCTCCAAGAGTCCAGGGCACACTCACCATTTCCTGCTTCCGATGCATCCAGGCGTTCTCCCTTCGGAGCCGCAGTCGGCAAAACAGGTACCCGGGAAGCTCCAGCACAGCTCTCCTCCCTTCAGCTACCCGGAACTCAAATATGGCGGCAAGGGCGCCACCCTCCACTATCCGTGATTCTCATTGGATAGCTCAGGGAAGTAACAGTGTCGCTGGTTGGTAAATTATTCCGGACCAACTCGGTGGAACTGAGTTAACAGGTCTAGCAACGCTTACCACCGAATGTGTCTGTAAGTACAGATTGCAACAGCTGCCCTGTCTAGGTCGAGACTTTCTCTGAAATAAACCTGATTTCACCCTGGAGGGTTATCACGTTTCAGAACACATCCCAGCCCGGGAGAGCTGGTGCACATTTTTAATACCAGAACCCGAGAGACAGAGGAAGTCTGTAAGTTCCACGCTAGCTTTGTCTACGTTAGTGAGTCCCGACCAGCCAGAGCTATGTAGTGAGAATGCTCCCCGTCCACACACACAGGTCCAGCGCTTCTAAAAGGTTTATTTATGTTTATTTTTACTCCTGTGTCTGTGTGGATGAATCCGTATGTGCGCGCGAGTGCTCACGGAGGCCGGAAGAGGGCGTCAGAGGTCCACTCGCTTTTTTTTTTTTTTTTTTTTTCTACTCATCACTTTACCTGGGGGATCGGGTTTCCTTGGCTAATGGAAACCAGCTAGCCACAGCGATCCTCTTATTTGAGCTGTCCTCATAGATAGTGTTTCGGGCTTGTGCAGGGATCTCTAACGTGAGTTTTGAAATCTGAACATGCGCTCTTAACCTCCAACTCTCCGGCCCCACTCACAGCGTCTTGTGCTCAGCATACTCTTCCTGTTTTTTCCACATACAAATTGTGTCACAACGTCACTTTTGAATAAGTCCCATCTTAAATCCTTTGTCCTTCAAAGCAGAGTAAGCTAGGAAAAAAAAATTATGATATAGCAAACGAAAACTGATTTCTTTTTAAGTTCCCCTATGAAATAACTTTGATTTTGTTCACTCTGGTTGGCTTTTTAAAAATCCCTCTGCCTTAATGAACCTCCTACTACGTTCATATCGCCTACTTAGGCTCATCATATAAGAGCAAACGTAGTATCTGTTGTTCTGAGCCTGGCTCGTTTCACTTAACATGATGATCTCCAATTCCATACGTTTTTCCGCAAACAACATTCGTTGTGGATGAATAATACTTCACTGTACATAAATACCACATATATTCTATCCGTTTATCCCTCCACTGCTAGGCTCCTTGGCCGACGCCATCACTTGGATGTTCAATGCTGCAGTAAATGTGTGTACAGGAATCTTAGGTATGTGTTGACATTTATTCTCCCCGTGTATATCTAGAAGGATATAGCTGGATAATACAATGATTTGATTTTTAGTTTGGGGTTGGATGTTAAGTACCAAAGCCTATGTGTTGGAGATATATATGGTCCTCAGATGCTGTTTGGAGGTGATGGAAACTTAGTAATTGGTGGGCTGCTGGGTGGAAGTAAGGTCCTGAAAGGTGTGCCCTTGAAGCAAGTGTTAGAACTCCAGCCCTTTCCTAAGCAACCAAGCATGAACGTTTATCTATTTACTTCCCAGCCACCATGAGCTGAGCAACTTGACCTCTTCTTGGGCTTCCCACCATGATCATCTGCTTACCATGGGCTTAAACTAAAGGGATCAGCCGACTCTGGCCTAAAACCAAGAGCTACAGTAAGCTGCTCCTCCTTATGAACTGTTTGTTCAGGGTATTTTGTTAAAGCAACAGATTTCTGACTAAATTGCATTCTATCTACATATATATTTATCTGAAGATATGTTTCACAATTATCTTGAGATACATAGCCCAGGTTCATTTTAAACTTATACTCCCCCATCTCAGATGGGGGGATTACACATGTGTACCATACCTGGCTTCTTAATCCATGTGATTATTTGACGAGTTCAAAAACTGTAGAGCCGTGAGGGCGATGAAAATAGCGCTGGCGCTGACGCTGCTGCGCTTCTGCGTCCTGCCAAATGACAAAGAGCGCCAAAAGCCAGGACTGATCCTGAGCACAGAGGGCAGGCTGTGGCTGCGGGTGCCACACCTGGCTCGGGACCGCCCCACCCACCCACCTTATCGGGATCCCAGAATCAACAGAGCTATTGCCTATACGCGAACCTCACCAAGTACCAGCAGGGGGCGCTGTGAAAACAGGCTAGTGCCTTTGGGTCCAAGAGCCTCCCAGCCATCTAGGTAACTCCTCCTTGAGTTCAAGCGTAGATTATCCTGTAAGAGCCACAGTAGACTCCAAACAAAGGAGGGAATCGGTTTGAGGTTCTGTCACAGAAACAAACGTTGCATTTTTCTTTTGTTTTTGAAACAAGGTCCTATTCATATAGCTTTTAGTTGCCTAGACCCGACTGTGTGGACCAAGCTGGCCTCAAATTTGCAGCAAGCTTCTGCTGAGACCTCACCACCTTAGTGCTGCATTTAGAAGAGTGTGCCACTGTACTTGGTGTGCCCAAACTGAAGAAGAATTTGTAGAAATCAAGGGCAGTTTCCCAGGAGAGAAGTCTGGGAGCCCTCGACAAAGATGTTAAATGCCATCAAAGGCTTGTGATGTCCAAGACCAGTAAAACAGATTAAATTTAAAATGACACCACACTTGCAGGCTTCCTGTGTGGTGGTGTCCTTTCAGGTTCCCACTTATTCCTTTTGGAGCTGGGAAGGTGGCTCAGTGGGAGAGACAGGATCCCAGGGCCTCACTGGCTACTCAGTCTTATGAAATCAGAAAGCTGTTTTACTTACGTTTGGCTGCTGTGATAAAACATTACCTGAAAACAACATCCCAAACACAGACCATCATTTAAGAAACTTAGGACGGAAACTCAAGCAGGAACAGAGCCAGGAACCATGGGGGAAAGCTGCTTACTGGATTGCTCTCTGGGTTCACAGTGAGCTACCTCTCTTCAGCCTCACGGGATTACCATCCCACAGTAGCCTAAACCCTCCCACATCAATCAACAAGAAAGTGCCACACAGACATTGCCTAATGAGACAGAGGCACCTCCTCAGTTCAGGTGCTCTCCTACCAAGTGACTCTAGTTTGTGTCAAGTTGACAAACACTAGCCAACACATTCCCCAAGGCTCCTGTGTTGCAGGTAGGTTGTGTTGTGAGCTGGTAGTGCCATATGGGTGGAAGTGGGAGCTGTAAGAGGTGAGGCCCCATGGGTGGAAAATAGACTTAGTGGGATCCTGAGGAGAGTGCTGAGTCCTCGGGCTTCTTCTCCTTTCTCTCAGCCACCAGAAGAAGTTTACTGCATTCCCTCCCATTATGCTTTGCTTCACCAGAGACCCAAACCAATAAAGGAAGATCACTATGGCCTGAAACTTCTGAAACCATGAGCCAAAATAAACATTGCTACAAATTCTTCATTTTATGCATTTTATTTATAGTAACAGAAGGCTGACTATATTAGTTACTTTTTTTTTCATGGTGACAAAAGAGGGGGTGGCGTTGAGGTGGGGATGCAGAGAGCCAACACAGGCCTGACTGTGTGGTTATTAACAGAGTGCAGCCTCCTCAAGGACCCCAAGGCCACAGACCCATGGAAATGTCGAGGCTCAGAGGGAAGGCAAATATCTGCTCTAAATGTGGGTACTGACTAACAATTCCACTAGCTGAAACCAGTGTATTCAGAAACTGGCAACCGCAGCCTCCTCCTCCCTGACGTGGAATTACCTCAAACTGTTCCGAACCTAGACCAGCTAACCCCTCCTCCTGAGCTGTGTGTAATAAATGCTGTGGACCCACATGGTAGAGAGATCTTACTCCTGTAAACTGTCCCCTCGCTTTCATATGATTGCTCACACATACAAATGAAAAATCAACGCAAGGAAAAAAATTAAATACAAACTTGCTACAGAATTTTAGCAGAACTGTTGTATCTGGCAGGAAGTGATGGCTACTAAGCTTTAAAGTAGCCTTTTGTCAGTGATGGTTATCTGAGAATTTATGGGGCTGTTCTTTTGAAGGACTCTCAGAGCCTTTGCACGTCTTAGTCCAGAGATAGGCCTGACACACCAGGGAGTCTCCCATGGCTGAGAATTGCTTAGGTGATGGGTCTTTCAGCGTAACCTCTAGGTCAGATAAGAAGTTTTGGTATTTGGAAATTGACTTGCTAAAGGTGCCTCATGTGTGACAATAAACAGAGCTTCTAGGAAACTGTCAAGATTCAGCCCCACAGAGGCTGATCCCCCTGCTGCCAAGAAGCAGTGTGTGTGTTCTCTCCACTGCTAAGAAGCTGTAGTGGCTCTTTCTTCAATCCATCAAACTACAAATCCCTCCCACAGCCATACCTAGATGTCCTTTTTCATTAAATAACTGGGTGACGTCATTTAACCAAGTTAACACAGAAAACACTCAATGAGGAATGTAAGCTTAGAGTTTTTCAAAACCTGCTTTTAATAATGGTTCTTAAGTGCTTTAACCGCCCTTCTAGCCCACCGTCCGCCAGAGGTAGTGGAGAGGAAAGGTTGATGGGGCAAAGGAGGATGTGGACCAGTCTAGAAATATTTCTTTGGAGCGAATCCGATCTGCATGTCAGGATATCAGCAGCTGCAGATCTGTCTACTTGCAAACACCATTCACGAAGCAGGAATGAACGGCAGGTTGATCCAGAGGAAACTGCAAGGCTCTGCCTATGGCTGACGAGGCAAGAAGCTGCCAGAACACCACCAGAAGTTTTTTGGTGCGTTTCTTGCTAAGGAGTCATGGCAAACAATGACCAGCAATGAATGATAAGACATACTAATACCACTCAGCATTGTCAGTGAAGACCAGCGTCAGCAAAACCCAGCGATGACCAGTGAAGAACGGCAAGGCGAATCAGTACCGCCCAGCATCGTCCACTGTCCCTTGGGCTATGCTTACATTCGTTCCAAACAGCATGCGTTCTCACAAGCATCTGCTCTGCAGGGCATTGCATGCCCTTTTCCCAGGCTGCCTCCAGAAGAACACCACATGTCTGTTCTTAGCAGAACATGTGTCTCCTTCAGCAAAAACATCCTCTCATAAGACAGTTTCCAGAAAAACGTCACCTAACACAACTGAGTCTCCAAAGAAACCAGAAATTTCCACTTTAGGGAAAAGAAACATGATTTGCCGCCATAGTGGGATTTGTACAAGGACCCATTTCCCAAGGACCCTTCTCTTTTATTTTTATTATTATTATTATTATTATTATTATTATTATTATTATTATTATTATTATCGTTAGCATTAGTGTTTAGCATTCCTTCTAGACTCTGCCCCACAGCTACCTGGAAGAAGCCAAATATGCCTGACTCACTATAATTGGGGGCTGCCTGTCCCCTCCTCACTCTCTTGCTCTCTAACCCTCTTCTCCCTCTGTTGCTTCTCTCCCCATTCCCTTTCCCCCTCTCTCTCCACATGGTCATGGCTGGTCTCTCTCTCTCTCTCTCTCTCTCTCTCTCTCTCTCTCTCTCTCTCTCTCTCTCTCTCTCTCTCTCTCTCTCTCTCTCTCTCTCTCTCTCTCTCTGCCTTTCTCTGTCTCTACTACTCCCTCAACTCCCCTCCCCATGCCCTAAATAAACTCTATTCCATACTATGTCCATCCTATGGCTGGTACCTCAGGGGGAAGGGATGCCTTAGCATGGGCCTTCAGAGTCACCCCCTTCCCCTACACCATATCGTGCCTCTACCAAACATATCCCTGGCTTCCTTTTTTTTTTTTTTAAATAAAACACAACAGTTATTATTTTACGTGTTTTATGTATATGAGTATTGTATCTGCATGTGCATTTGTATACGAGAAGGGGGCAACAGACCCCACGGGGCATCAGATCCTGCAGCGGTTGTGAGCCACCATGTGAGTGCTGGGAATTGAACTCAGGACCTCTGTAAGAGCAGCCAGTGCTCTTAACCACTGGTACCCTTCTTTAAGTGTTCCTTTTCTAGGTGGGGATAATTGGTGCTTGTCAGGGTTTTTTGTAAGTTGTTATCACCCAACCTAGAGGTAAGGAGGAAGGGAAGGGAGTGAGAGAGGGAAGGAAGGAGGGAGGGAAGGAGAAGAGAAGAAGACAGTAGGAGGAAAGTAGAAGACTTAAGGAGAGAGACTGGGTAAGGAATTTCCAAATCCAAATTGCCCTCAGTTTGCCCTCAGGATTCTGTGTGGAGTTCCCTAGCCACCATAACATACACCCCACCCCACCCACCCACCATAACATACACCCCACCCCACCCATCTCTGTAGACTGTTTTTCAGACAAGCTCTCCCACAAACCCCAGGCTGGACTTGAAACTGTGATTCTCCTCGTGGCTACAAAAGTCGTCAGATTCCTGAGTGAGGTAACTGAGAGCCAGAAAGGCAAATATGGTATGTAGTCATTTCTAAGAGGACATCAGCTGTAAAGGATAAGCCCACGTCAATCCACACACTCGGAGATGCTAAAGAAGGCTCAGAGTGGGACAGATGGGTCTCCCTGGGAAGGAGAAATAGAATAGATTCCAAGGGTGGACTGGGGGCAAGAGAGAACAGGAAGGAGCAGATGAGGAGGGAGCGGGAGAAATAACTGGAATGGGGGGGCACTTTGGAGCCAAGGTAGAAACCTAGTACAACTCCCTGGAGGCCAACCCTACTGAAAACTCCTAGCATATGGACCCTGAACCAGCCATTTTCTATAAGCATGCAAGGCTTCCAGTACAGGGCTTGGGATACCAAGCCAGCCACAAAGCCAGTCCACAATTTGTCTTGCCTGCAAGATGTGTTGGGATAGGTGGCACAGAACTTGGGGGAGTGGACAATTTGTTAATGGTCCAACTTGATATCTATGCCATGACACTGCCTGGAGGGCCAGGAGTCAGAGGCTGGATAGCCCAGACACCTAGGATAGAACCAAACATAACCAGCAAAATAAACAAACAAATAAATAAAAAGTTGCCCCACCCCAATATTTAATGAGTATCTATTGACACCAGCCCATGCTCTGCCCTCTGTACCTCCTCTGCTCACAGCCCCTCTTTAGCCTGACCTCTAACCCCCATATTTTCCCTCAAATTTCTGACGCTTCAGATGAGCTTAATCTATACTCTCTGACCCGGTGGGTTCCCGCAGGGCTGCATGATTTGTTCCTGCTCTGAGAGCCTTCGGTCCACCTAGGACCTGGAGTTCAAGAAGGAAGAAATTGATCTCTGCCAGGCTGTGCGTCTTTTGGGGCGAGGGTGGGGAGCATTTCAGAGTCTCCCAGTTCTGCATGCTGTTGCCCAGACCGCTGTGCAGGGGAGCTAGAGAGGTTATCTGCCACCCCTTAGCCGTTGGAGGGCAGGTGCACTCCCAAACTTGGAATCTCGTGACTCCTTTGTCTGGTTCAGGCAGAAGATGTTAAATCCTGAGGATGCCCTACCTGAGATTCTCAGTCTAGTTCCTTCCCTTTAAGGTTGGACCCGCCCCCACTCACTTTGGCCGCTGGCCTAGGCTCGAGGTTGCATGGGGGCTGGGAGGGGATTGGCTGGTTCAGCCCAGATCGGCTTCCCACACAACTTCCGGCAGGTCCGAAACCAGGAACAAAACGTTTTCAGAGAAGATTGGTGATTGTGGGAGACTCGCTGCTCATGAGAGAAGGTGCCAGGCTGGGAGGCAGCAAGGAGACTTCTGGCTCAGACGGGGAGAGCTCTGCCCACAGCTGGCTTGTCTGTAGGGAGTCTGCTGACCTTGGAGACTTTCGGTCTCCTGGAAATTGCACCTTTGGTTTATGCTTCAGGCGAAGGCCTTCTAGAATGCAAACAGTCCTGCCTGATGTCCCTTCTCCTGTTCTTCCTCTTCTCTCTCAATGTTCGTTCCTTGCACTTCTTCCTGCCCTGGCCCCAAGTCCTCTCGTCTATATCGCTAGCTAGATCCTATCCAGTAAACCGGCCTGTCCCCACCCCCACCCACACCCGAGCTTCAGAATTTCACGCTCTACCTATTTGCCCTGCAGGATGCTACAGCTGAGTCTGTCCTGCCTGGGAATGGGGCCCCTGACTGCCTCTCCGTGGCATCTGCTGCTGCTAGGAGGGGCCTCTTGGATTCTAGCCCGAATTCTGGCCCGGATCTATGCCTACTATGACAACTGCAGCCGCCTTCGTTGCTTCCCTCAGCCCCCTAAACCAAGCTGGTTCTGGGGTCACTTGGCCTTGGTGAGTGTGGCAGTAGGTAGGTCTCTGGGTAGATGTGTTCCCAACGTGTTTGGAAAGGTGCTTGTGGAACTTGGGTCAGGAGAGGCCTGGAACACAGGACAGAAGAAAAGTGAG